>NW_028251632.1:0-222543 GCF_964263255.1 Lissotriton vulgaris | reverse complement strand
GGAAAGTGAAATCCGGCTCACCAACAGACCCGGCCCCCCCAGAGACAATGTTACTCGCATCCCAGACGATTCTACCCATCATCAAGAATCTAGTGAATGCGTCCATTGACTCTGCCTCGGTTCCTCCTGCCTGGAAAAAGGCAATGGTCCGAGCATTAATAAAGAAGCCTCATCTGGACCCCTCGGACTTTGCCAACTTCCGCCCGATCTCACTGCTCCCCTGGGTCAGTAAAATCGCGGAGAAACACATCAATCTCCAATTGGTCAACTACCTGGAAAGCAATCTGCTGTTAGACCCTACACAGACAGGATTCAGGCCTAAGCATGGAACAGAGTCCGCCCTCCTTATGGTCGTCGAGGAGTCCAGAAAAATCATCGATCAAGGAGGATCAGTGGCAGTGGTCCTCCTTGATCTCAGTGCGGCGTTTGATACGGTCAGTTATAACACCTTACTGAACCGTATAGCAAACGTCGGAATTGTGGATAAGGCCTGGCTCTGGATAAAATCCTTCCTGAGCGACAGGTCATTCCAGGTGTTTGAAGGACAAGCCGTCTCCTCCAGCATACCGATGAAGTGTGGAGTCCCCCAGGGCTCCTCTTTAAGCCCTGCGCTTTTTAATATCTATATGAGGCCACTGGCTGAGGTAGTTCGTCCGTATGGAGTTAAGATCATTTCCTATGCGGACGACACACAGCTGGTGGTCTCCTTAGCGCAGGAAGCCCAACATTCTCCATCGGGGGGGTCTAACCAAATGTCTGGAGGAGGTGAAGTCCTGGATGACGCTGTCCTCACTGAAGCTGAATGGGGACAAGACAGAGCTCATGTTGCTAGGCCCGGCCGACCCGACCCTCTTCAAGTCATTATGGCCTACCTGTCTAGGCCCCCCCCCCCGGCCCCAAAAGATAACATCAAAAGCCTAGGGGTGTGGCTGGACAAGAACCTCACCTTTAACACCCAGGCCACAAAGCTCTCCGCCACCTGCTTTGGACTTCTTCGGACATTGAAGAAGGTCCTACCCCTGCTCCCAATGGAGGGCAAACAAACAGCTATTCAGGGCTTAATACAATCACGCCTGGACTCAAACAACGTCCTTTACCTGGAAGCCCCAGAGTACTCTTTAAATAGGTTGCAACTGGTGCAGAACTGTGCGGCCCGCACCCTACTGCAAATCCCACGAAGAACCTCAGTCAGAGAGGCACTGACCAGCCTTCATTGGCTACCAGTGCGAAAAAGAGTGACCTTTAAGGCAATGTGCATTGCCCACCAGGCCTTCTGGGACTCGGGCCCAAAACTCTTGCGTAGCCTAGTCAGCCAATACCACCCTGGCCGTGAACTACGTTCCAGCCAGGCCTTCATGGCAACAATCCCCAGAATCAAGAGATCTAGAGCAGGTGGAAGAATGTTCACCCTCAACGCCTCAAAAATCTGGAACACCCTTCCCCCTCACCTGAGATCTAACCCGAATCTTGCCTCTTTCCGCAAGCAACTAAAAACCCATCTATTCAAATCCCCGTAATCATCTCAGCCCCCCCATCTTCCTCCTAGTCTCTGACAGTCTCATTACACCCTTTCTGGTTCCCTAGCGCTTGGACGCCTCAGGGCAGCAATCGCGCTGTACAAATGTATTTTCATTCATTCATTCATTCATTCATTCATTCATTCAGAGTCATTAACCCATTGTCCACAACAGAAAGTGATTTTTACAAATTAATACGATCAATTTCTCGTATTTTTTCAGCTGTTTCAATTTGAGTTTCTTTCCAAGCCTTGCTGTGTGCCGCATATATGCTGGCCGCTATGAAGCGTTTTTTACGCTGTTTGTGTGGTCCCATAATGAAATCACGCCATCTTTAAGTAAAGTTAAGTGTTGCTTAATTTCTGCCAGTGTGGATGATTCTAGCCATTCAAGGCACAGTTTCCCTACACTGTATGTTGTTACTATCCCTGGATGTTGTCTCTGGGACTATCTAGGGTCTGGTCTGGTCATTTTTAACCCCTGTGTTTTGTTCTGGAATCTATCTTGACAGTTATTCGTGTCAGTAGGCCAGATTAACCACTTTTTCCAATCAGGATGTGTTCTGTTTAGATGTAAAATTTTAGATACGTCTATTTCAACTTCTGTTGTTGCATTATCAGGTATTGGCTTTGGAATATACGGTTTGTTAAGGTCTTTAATCTTAGCTAGGCCAAGACAGGTTGTTTGGTGAATTGTGTCATTTAAGAACATTATTTGTTCTGGGATCATGCAGGCTCGAAATGATGCTTCTAGGCCTTGTACCTGCCAATCTTTTGTACCCAGATTGTTTTTGTTACAATGTTGTTTTTCCAGCAATCAAAACCAAATGTCATCATTTTTTCATAAAATGCTTCTGAATATATCAATTTAGTATTTTTCAGCATTGTTTTCAACCCTGTTTTATCCAACAGTTTATAATAAAACGTTTCTGCATTACTTGTATTAAACCCTGAGAAGTACTGGAATTTCTCATAGAATGTTTTCGAACTACTTTTAGGTGGAGTAGCACAATGTTCCCATTGGTTATATTTAAAAACATTTCTAGGTTGTGCAGATTTATGTAAGTAGTGGTCTGCGTAATGTGAAAAGCAGTACATCTGTTCATAATTAGACGAACCTTGTAAATAATCATGTTCTGTAAATCTTGCTGACAACACTAAATCCGACATCATATTATTTATACTTTCAAAATCCCAATCATCAGAGAATGTACTTGGTTTTACAAAGTCACTTAATGAAACCTTGAACTGGTGAGGATATTTCAAGATCTCGACCGGGCCATATACTTCATAGTCAGTCTTGTCCCATACTACCCTGCCGGTATTGGAATGGCTGTGACATTTACTGATGATAGTCCTCTTTTCTTGACGTGAGATGATTTGTGTGGTTTCAGGGCTAAGTTGATGTTCTGACTTGCAGTGTCCATTGAACTGTATTTCCCTTCAATGAATTTTCCCAAACAAAGTATCATGATGAGCCAAAGCAGGAGGAAAAATACACCTAGCCCAAACCAGAACTCTAACCATGGAGGAATAAGATACTTTTCCTCGAGTTGATGAAAGAGTTCTGTTGTCTTTTCTTTAGGAGTATTTGTTTCTGGTGTCACTTCAGGGTCGTTTTGATCTTCAGAAAAGGTATCGAAGTTGATGAAGTAGCCAGAGCCAGTTCTGTCAATTGTTGGAATTGTTTTCTCAATTTGTCTTTCGGTAGAACATTCTGATGCCACATCATTGTAGACTGGTGTTTCATGACGAACTGTTTCAATCTGTGTATCAAGAGGCATGAGTTCGATGGCATTATTGCATAGTCCCTCTCTGTGCACTGCAGGTTTATCAAATGTGATTAGTCTTTCAGTTTGAACCTCTTGGATTGTTGCAAATATGGGTATTCTGTTGTTTCTTGTGAGTCCACTTGGCCTACTGTTGATTATAGGCCACATGCTTGTGGTTTTACCAGGTCGATTGATACAACTCGGTTCTCCTTTTTACCAGCAAGAGGCGGTAGTACTACTGATCTTGTTCCGTTGATTGCCAAGACAGGTACTGTTTTTCTGTAAGAAGGCCCAAATTCCTTCTTGACCGCTATTTTCTCTCTGACTAGATCCCCAATCTTTGGAATCCAGACAGGTCTTGCTAGTGTGGTATTGGGTTCTTCAGACCTACATACTCTGCAAAACCTCTATGACACCATAATGTAGAAGTTAGCACGGAAACTGGAAAATGCAAAAGACAAGTTTATTAAGACCCCATGGGGTGGTGGTACATTCCTACAGCACCCTTTGGCAATGCAAGAAGTATCACACCGAACATCGGTGCAAGGCCTCTTTTATACAGTTTTACAGTAATAAAAATTGTGGGTGTAACACATTTGCTCAGTTTAGGTACATATAAGGACATTTTTGGAACATAGCCAGTTTGTGGGAGGAGTTTTAACACCACTGGTCAGTTTGGGGCACATTCCTAAGTGATGACCGTCCACTAATACAGAGCAGTTGACTGTGCATGTGCAAGTTTGACCAGTACTAAAAATAGCCTGTTGCCGGGCAAGTTAGATGGCCATTGGTACAGAGAAAGGACAAAAAGGGCATGCTGACCACGAGGCAGCATGTTCATGTAAATGGAAGCCATCGAATACAAAATGGCCTACGAAAACGTGGTCAAGATAAGGAGAAATTTGTGTAGCTGAGCTAAATGCTAACCCAATCATTGTCAAATTACGACAGACGACCCTTTTAGCATTTAGCTGAAGCTACCTCATAACGGACGTAATCAGGATATTCATCATCAGTATTAATTAACATAATATTCGTTATTTCTCAATTAATCATTTGCTCATTCCTAGCAATAGCTTGTTTGGATGGAATATAAGCAGAAATACACATAGAACATAACATAGGGCCACCTTGAATACATAGGCAAAGGAAGAAGAGTATCCCGATTATTACACATATAATTGTTAACAGTTTCCAACCCCAAGTACTGAGCAAAGTCCAGAACCAGCTCGAGAGTGTCCATGTACCATTGTCAGGATGTAGTTCAGCAGCTATTTTATGCAGTTTAGAAATAGCATCATATACAGAAGGAGAGTTATCAGGGACGTACACACAGCAACTACTTCCGATAATGCGGCATGCACCCCCACGATCAGCTAACACTACATCTAAAACCATACGGTTCTGGAGCGTTACAATTCTGGTAATTTGAAGTTCCTCAGTCAAGTACCCTAGAGCAAAAACTGTTTCATTAGCAACAGCTTCCACAACACGTGTCAACCGTCTTATTTTTCTGCTATTTAGAGCAGCACCAACAAATGAAAAGAGGCCTAAGTTAAAATCAACATATTGCTGCAGGGAGGTGTCTGTCTGATCGATCTCATCAATTGCTAATGTTCTCTTCACCCTATTTAATATGAAATCATGGTATAACACAAAGTCGTTATGATACATAGGTGGGGCAATAAACACAGGGGGTAATACAAAGGATATGTAACATGTTCCTAGCCATCCAAAAGGAAGTCGATGATATCCTTTATTTCCACAAATTAAGTAAGTGTTTCGTGAAGCCACAAAGGCGATACCATTTGGAGTGTCAAAGGTGAGAGTAGTATTACATTCACTTCTCCCTACTGGGATAGTACCTTTATTTCGGACACATAAATCAGCTTTGGTATCAATAACTGTAATCACATGTAAACTAGACATATTTATATTTCTTTGGTTAGTGTAAACTCGAGGCGATGATACATTATCTGGTCGATATTCTTCCCATTCGAATTTAGTCCCTTCTGCTTGCGGGTATCCATCTCTGTCATTATAACAAACTTTGTTAAGCCGAAAAAGCAGTCCACCTTTAGTTGGCCATCTCAAAGTAAACAGAAGAGTGTACCAAGCCAAGCGTTACAAGAACCATTGGTAGAGAACGGAAGAGGAATAAGCGGAGTGCCTCCTTTCTTTTGATGTCCAGGCAACATTCCACATACCCATCAGTTCGAAGTGTTCATCATATTATGGGTGTGATGTAAAATTTGAATGAAACTGTTATTTAGATAAGTCTGTCTACGTCGTTCTTCATGATAGGGTAAAGTGAAATGAAAATGTTCGGATGGAATTGGGGCAGTAGGCAATAAGTACTCTCTTGCCGGAACCAATCGTACAACCCAAGCTATTACTGCTATTACCACTATGGTCGTAACAAAAAGCACCGCACCCACAATTCTCTTATTCCTTATCGTAGTAGGTGCCATAGTTCAAAGTACAAATGTCTCAAAACAAGAACAACTAAAAAATAAAAGCATGAGTGCTGAGCTCCGAGGTAGCGTTGGTTTCTTTTCCGAGATTCAAGACGGGTGTCGCTACACTTGGCAGAACTGATCCCCCCCCTTGATATTCCCGGCTTCCGTTTTCACAAACCTCAGAGCGGTAACTCAACCAGTCTCGCACAAAACAACTGCTTTCCTTGGCCGTAGATTGTATCTTTCTCCACCAGAAACAGTGTGGTCCGGGAAGGCTCCCTCCGATTCAGTAGACGTAACAGCTGGGCTCTTCTCTGCGTCCAAGATATCTCGATAATCAGACAACACAGTGGGATTCACCAGATCCGGAGAGACACGACGACAATGAGTAGAATGCACCCACCGCTTCTTGTTCGTGACTCGCACAGCCGTTCGAGTCGCCAGCAACACCTGCTCAGGGCCAGGCCACCTCGGCTCCAAGCTGCTGGTTCTCTCAAACGAACGGATCATCACATGATCCCCAGGACGAAGATTGTGAGCCTCTCCAATGGAATTGTCGGGGAGCGCTTCTCGAACCTGTTGATGAATAGAAATTAAATCATTTGTTAACCGTGCCAAATAATTGTTCATCATTATACAAGGCACATCATGTAGCAAACGAGGCTTAGGAACTCCCCATATGTTCATGGGCCTTCCAAACACCACTTCATAAGGTGTGAGGCCAGTTCTGGAATGGGGTACTGATCTAATAGATAGCAATGCCAGAGGCAGAGCATCCGGCCATTTCAAAGACGTAGATGCCACGATCTTTGCTAGCTTCAACTTCAGAGTAGCATTATACCTTTCTACCAAACCTGCTGACTGCGGATGGAATACAGCATGCAACTTTTGCTGAATCCCCAACCCTTTCAGGACGTACTCCATTACTTTCCCAACAAAATGAGGACCCTTATCATTCCACAAAAATTTACAAACACCATAGCGTGGGAAGTACTCTTTGAGCAAAACCTTAACCGTTGTCAGCGCTGTATTGTCCTTCGTGGGGAAGGCCTCAATCCATTTACTGAAAGCACACACCACCACTAAGACATACTTAAGGTTATTGCAACGCTCAAGCTGGATGTAATCCATTTGCAGTACTTCAAATGGTGCAGTGGGTGGAACAAATTCTCCTTTTGGAGTATAAGTCCCTTTAGCAGGGTTGTACTGCAAGCATATCAGACAGGTCTGCACTACTCTTTTGGCCGTATTGGCAATCTCAGGATGCTCCCAAACTCGTGTAAGCAATTTAGTAATTGCAAGAGCTCCAACATGTGCCAATCCATGTGTCATTTGAACCATTGCTTGCAAGTAAGCTGCAGGTAATTTCCATCTCTCCATATCCTTGCTCCTCCAGCAACCCTCATCATCCAACACTCCCTCCTTTGCCCAGGTTGCGAGCTCTGCTTTGGGCGCTGATTTCGGAATGTCTAAGATCTCCTCTCTAACATCATGCCATCTCTCAGCCTGCGATTTCACCACATATATTGGCGAGACATTTGGTAACATAGCTGTTTCCCTCGCTATGCGATCTGCAAAGGCGTTTCCTTGTCCTACTTTGTCTGTCAATTTCTTATGCGCACTTCATTTGATTATTGCTACTTTCTTTGGATGTAATAGCGCATTCAGGAGGTCACGTACTAATTCTCCATGCATAATGTGCACTCCATGTGAAGTCAAAAATCCTCGCTCCCTCCAGAGCAGGCCGAAATCGTGCACTACTCCAAAGGCGTACCAGCTATCAGTGTAGATATTCACACATAAACCAGCACTTAATTCACATGCTTTTGTTAAAGCTATCAGTTCAGCTGCTTGGGCCGATTTCTGCGGTATTCGTGCTGCTTCTACCACTGTCTTAAGTGTTGTGATTGCATATGCTGCAGAAGTTGTACCATCTGGCAGCCTTAGACACGATCCATCAACCCACAGTTCCCCATCTACATCTGGAAGTGGCGTATCCTGTAAGTCAATACGACCCTTTGTTTGTTCTTCAGTCAGGAAAACACAATCATGGTGTTCTTCCTCCTGGCCCTCAGCAACTGGATACGGCAATAAAGTAGCAGGGTTCAAAGTGGCACATCTCTTCAGTGTAATATGTGGCGCCAACAGTGTTAGCTCATATCCTGTTAAACGTGCACTCGTTAGGTACTGGGTTTTTGTTTGGTTTAACAGAGCATCTACCGCATGGGGAACTAACACCAACAATTTGTGTGACAAAACTATTCCCTCACTCTGTCGTATAGCCACTGCTGTTGCTGCAACTGCTCGAAAACACCCCGGTAATCCTCGTGCTACAGGATCAAGTACCGCTGAGAAGTACGCACAAGGTCTCTGTTTATCCCTGTGTGTCTGTGCCAAGACTGACAATGCACACCCATCTTTCTCATGTACATATAATGTAAAGATCTTTGTATAATCTGATGTACCTAGCATTGGTGCAGAACAAAGGGCTTGTCTCAATTGCTCAAAAGCATTCTGACATTCATCTGTCCATTCAAGGGGGTTCGGTGTAGTTTTGGACAATAATGCTAACAAAGGTTTTATAATGTATGAAAACCCCATTCATTATCCACTGCCTACAAAAAGATGTTAAACCTATAAAACCACGAACATCTCTCTGAGTGCGAGGGACTGGTGTATCTAATATTGCTTGGATTCGCTCAGATGTCAATGCATGTCCCTCCTTAGACAAAAGATGACCGAGGTAGGTCACCTTTGGTCTACAATATTGGAGCTTTTTCTTAGAAACCTTGTGATTGTTCCGAGCAAGAAAAGAAAGCAGAGCAAGACTACTCTCTTCACATTGTCCCTGCGTGTCTGCTGCGAGTAAAATGTCATCAACATATTGAACGAGAGCCACTCCAGGCTGTAAATCAAAAGAATCAAGCTGTCTTTTAAAGGCCTGGCTATAAATGCTAGGGCTTTCTGTGTAACCTTGAGGAACTCAACAAAATCTATATGATTTATTATTCAATGTGAAGCCAAACAGATATCGGCTATCAGGATGGATGGGAATTGAAAAGAAAGCATTTTTCAAGTCAATAACAGTGAAGGTAGTGGCCGTGGGTGGGATCAAAGTAAGTAAGGTGGTAATATCAGACACCACTGGGTATTGAGGTACTACTGTCTTATTAATTTCTCTCAAATCAATAATGAAACGATAGATTTTGGTGTCTGTATCTTTCTGTAAAATCGGAAGAATAGGGCTGTTACAAACATTATAGGGGACTTCTTCTACTACGCCTGCAATAATCAAGTCATGTACAATATGCATCAGAGCAATTTCACCTTCCCTGGAAATTTTATACTGTGGTACACGAGGCAAAGACGCCCCCTCCTTAACTGTGATACGTATAGGAGGGATAATCATCTGTCCCACATCTGTATCTGAAGTAGCCCATAACGTTTTTGGAAGAGAGGTCTCTTGCATGAGGCACACTCTCATTACATCTGGGTAATTCTCGTTCAAAATGACCCGCACACCCTCAGGAGTGCAACGTATGGTTGCTCGAAAATATTTAAGCATATCTATTCCCATTATATTATCTGGAGCGTTTGGTGACAACAAAAACGGGCATGGGGCAGCAAATTTATCAATATGAAATGTAATGGGTTGTGACAATGGGCTAATAGAGGGTGTTCCATCGAACCCTATTGATGTAATTATTTCGCCAGACAGGGGAGCCCTTGGAACCAAGTGTTTGGACAGAGCACTACGAGTAGCTCCTGTATCGACCAGAAACTAATCAGTAGAACCCAAAACATGCGCTGATACATATGAACCCCTTTGATCTACTGGTACTTCAACCGATTCCACACCCCATCCTACGCAATCCTATGCATGTACATAATCCTGAGACTCTGTAAACTCACCCTCAGCTATCTGATACTGATTTCGTCGATCAAAAGTATTATAATCAGCCTGACCACGACCCCTCGCTTCAAACCTGCCACGATCATTCGCTCCACCCCTCAATCCTGTATAACTATTCTGCGTCCTTCCACTTCCTCGACCACGCTGATTACGCTGTTCTCGAAGCACCGGACAGTCTGAAGCCCAATGTCCAAACTGTTTACAGTATGCACACTGGTCCTCAGAAATTTCGGTACGAACGGAAGACGTACCATACGATCCACGCCTACCCCTATCATTCCCTCTCGTCTGGGTCGCATGAACCTGAGCCAACATCACCTTTGTCTTTAACTCCTTCGTTTTCTTATCACTACTTTCCTTTGCCTCCAATTCTTGTCGTTCATAATACTGAGCCATAGTCAATAAAGAAGCAGGGGTCGCCGTGGTCCAAGAACTTTCACTAGTCTTTAGATGTTTCGCAATCTCCGGTAGGAGATTAGCCACGTACTTGTCAACGAACAAATGCCTGCCCGTATCCTCTGTTAATAATTGCCCACTGTAGTCATGGAATGCTTCCTCAAAACGCAAAAAGAAGTCAGAAACCGATTCATCCTGTTTCTGTTTGCAAGAAGCTAACATAGTCCAATCAACCTTCTTAGGGGGAACAAGCGTTTTCAATTTATTCAAAATAGCCCCCGGGAGATCTAAAATTAATTGACACGGCTTACACGCGGGCTTCCTATCTAAATCAGCTTGGGCTATTTCTTTCCAATCTGCACCCAAAATCGCTTGATCATCAAATTTACGAATCGCTCTCCACATATCAGGAGGTAATATCAATCCGAAGAAAAGATCAATATCAACTAAGGTCATAACGCACGAAGAAATAGCCCCTTCCACTCCTTCACAGAAATCTGCCGGGTTTTTACGAGGGTCAGGCAAAGCAGTCTTAAGTGCCTTAACATCTGTTCTATTCCATGGTGTGTAAACCCAACTATATATAAAATAACCCTTTGCATTCACAGACGTTTTATCATCATCTGTACCTTGCCCTTTAGGAGGGACATATAAAGGTGCAGCTTCTCGCATAGGCATAATATGAACTGTAGAACTCTTATCTGCTCCAAAGATAGGACACTCTTTGGAATTCTCCGTCGATCCAGACGCAGCCAAGTCTGATGCCTTTTTCGCCGCCCGTAATTGTAACGCCTCATCCCGTAGATGGACCAACCGTTGGAAAAATGAATCCGCATCTGTGAGAACAAAAATACCTTTACGCAAATTCTCACGACCAACTGATACATCTTTTGGTTCCAAGTCAGATGAATATTTTCTAAACCGTTCTACAACTACGTCTCCAAAATGACTCAAGAAATACATCCGTTCTTTCTCAGCCCACTTACGCATCTGATCATCAATTTCCGAAATAGTTATAGTTTTAAGATTAAGTTTTCGAGCAAACCCCCGCAATTCCGCAGCCCGATCAACACTTAGCCTGGTACAACTATGCCCTTCATCATCTTCATCCGATCCCTCATGCGGAGCCGTAGGTGAAACATACGGAGGCGGGCAACGGTCTAGCAAAGAAAAATCATCGGGTTCATTAGTAAGGACAGGGTAAAGAGGACGTTGAATAGGAAATTGGCCATTAATTTGCAAATTACGTTCTCGTGCTTCCCTCTCTTTCTTTTCCTGCAACTCTTTCTCCTCCAGCTGTAAAACTTTATCACAGGAAGCCTTTCGCTGCTCCTTGTCCGCCAAGGCTTGTTCACGCTTCATTCGCTCACTCACCGCTTTCTCCCACATACGCACACAATCAAACATATCCTGTCTAGACCTGCGCTGAAACAAACATTGCTCCACATATTGAACCTTCGTAAATCAAACGACCCATGTAGTGGCCATTGCAATTCACGGTCAGTTTTGGTATATTTATGCCACAATGTACTATACATAATAGGAGGAAAGCCAAATTTAATGTACATTTCGCGATTAGGTGTCCCCTCTGGGGGAGCCGGCTGAGATTCATTTAATCGATAATTGGTACCTTTTCCAAGACAGCACATTCCTCGAAGTGTGCTTAAAACAGGCATGTCAAAATATCATGAAAACGCGATATTACATAAAATGGCACTTAATATACTTTACACATGGTGTGCCGTTCAAACAAATACAAAATTGCAGAAATATCTCCACACTGCCTGCCTATGTGAGGTGCACTCCACATATAACTCAAATCATAGAACCAAATGTTAGCTAACTCAAAACAAATTCAAGAAGCCACAGTAAACATCCGTAGACTATCTTACCAATCACAAGCTTACCAAATTCTCAAGTATCCAGGTTCCAGCTGCCAAGTTCTTTAATCGAATCAGCCAAACAGGCACTGTACGACAACCCAACCGATCAGGATCTCAGTCGAGGACCGGCGCCACCTGGAAGGTCAGATTAGAAGGAAAGGAAAAAAACACCGTGGGTGCCAAGACTGGGGTCACTCAGTGGCAGCGTACGCGTCCATGGCGAGTTTCCAATCCTTCATCATGACCTCTCCTTCGGGCATCCGAGTCGCCGATGAGTCCCTTCGTGGTCGCCAATTTGTGGTATTGGGTTCTTCAGACCTACATACTCGGCAAAACCTCTATAGCACCATAATGTAGAAGCTGGCACGGAAACTGGAAAATGCAAAAGACAAGTTTATTAAGACCCCATGGGGTGGTGGTACATTCCTACAGCACCCTGCGGCAATGCAAGAAGTATCACACCGAACATCGGTGCGAGGCCTCTTTTATACAGTTTTACAGTAATAAAAAGAGTGGGTGTAACACATTTGCTCAGTTTAGGTACATATAAGGAACATAGCCAGTTTGTGGGAGGAGTTTTAACACCACTGGTCAGTTTGGGGCACATTCCTAAGTGATGACCATCCACTAATACAGAGCAGTTGACTGCGCATGTGCAAGTTTGACCAGTACTAAAAATAGCCTGTTGCCGGGCAAGTTAGATGGCCATTGTTACAGAGAAAGGACAAAAAGGGCATGCTGACCACGAGGCAGCATGTTCATGTAAATGGAAGCCATCGAATACAAAATGGCCTCCGAAAACGTGGTCAAGATAAGGAGAAATTTGTGTAGCTGAGCTAAATAATAAACCAATCATTGTCAAATTACGACACTGGGACAGGTGGTGTGTCTTCAGTGGTAGTTGGCTGTTGCTTTAACTTTATGTTGCTTAAGGATTTTCTTGTTTCATTCAAGTCCTGTAAAACAGCCAAACGATCTTTGATGTCAAAGTCTTTATTCTTATCTTTTACCACTGAAGCCTGACTATCAAGGTCCTGAATATGCATTCTAGTTCAGAACAATAGTTCGTACGGGCTGAAACCTTTTAGAGAATTTCTTGGCAAATTATTTAGACTAAGTTGGACACTTATTAAATGTTTCACCCACCCATCACCCGAACCTAATACCTTTGCTGTTATAGATTGCTTTATGTCTCGGTTTTTTCTTTCCACCACACTGTTCCCCTCAGGGTGTGATGGACAAGAGAATCGCAACCCAATGCCCATACTGGCCATGGCCTCCTTATAAGCTCGAGAGCTGAAAGCAGGGCCTTGGTCAGAATGGAACATGGCTATTGCGTATGTGCCGATAAAGACTCGCAGATCTTTTATACCAGTTTTGGCGTCAGCCGAGCTCTGGGGCCACATTTTCTAAGTGAATGTAGTCTTAAACAATTAATAGGACGCTGGATTGCATATAGGCAGCATTACGCTACCTACATACCAGGACATGGCATTACTCCGCTTGACTCGCTGCTGCGATCTCTATCGCAGTCGGGACAGTTCTTTACATATTTATAGTGGTGCAGGCTCATCTCCGGCCACCAGTATACTGATTGTAATTCAGTCAGAGATTCCTTCATCTGTTTGTGCCTTGGACCTTCACCCATGTGTGCGTCTGCTATTATTAACTTTCTCCGGTTCGTGTTTGGAATTACCCTATCCCCCACTCCAGGGATTTGAGCAAAAGGAAAGGAGTTTGCATCAATTACGTATGCATAATTGAGGGGATAGTTCACGGGAAGTGCTGCACAGTCGCTTTTTAAGGGCGTTTTACTGCCAGCAGGGTTTCCCCGTCCATGTATTTTTCTGAACGCTTTTTTGTGGCTACGGAAGCCGGTTTAGATGCTTCCGCTGTGGCTGTAATAGCCAATGAATTCCCTGCAACGTGAACGCCATCACGTTGATGACTCAGAGTGTGTATCACGTGAGTCTTTTGTAGTTCTTTCTGTAAAAGAACTACCTGTTTCCAAAGCATTTTATGCTTGATTGTGGCACCTGTGTCATCTTTGAAATCATTTTGAATCCAGCTCTGTAAATCATTATTGTATGAGTTGACGCAAAAATGCGAATCGCACACGATTAGTGTCGGGAATTCACGTTCTGCATTTTCAAGCGCCATCTTTAAAGATCTGATTTCAGCTCGCTGAGCCGAACATTTTCTCAGTGATTCAGTTTTTGTTATTTTCGGTCTGAATTTACCACACAGCCAGCGACCTTTAACAATCGCGCAGGCTGCATCGTAGGATTTATTTTCTACATTGTAATGCTGTACAAATCTGTCTGTGTAGATTATACAGGAGTACTGTTCAAGGGGCAGAATTTCGATTGGCAGAGGATATTCTTTTTCATAAGTTAAATCATTCAGTTTTGTCATGTGCGGGGCGAAATAGTATTTCACGTCTTCCGCAGCAAGAGAATTTTCCCACTGTATCCATTTCGGATCCAGTGACACTGTAGGCAGGTTTACTGGGCTGAATAGCGCCTCGAAGACAGATTCCGCTGTGAGGACAATGATCCTTTTGCCATGTGCTAGTTCTCGTTCTTTTGCTATAGCAGTTTGTACTGCTTTCACAGTATTTTCCGTGAGACTGAATGTTTTTATGCTTGTGTGTACAAGTGAGATTTGTAAGCTATTGGTACCATTTCTCCCTCATTAGAGGTCAGGTACGTGAATCCGCATCTTCCTGGGATGACTCGGATTACAAGGTCGATTGTATTGTCACGTGTATCTAATTTTGTTTTTGCTAACATGTCTGTTTGCAATGATCTCAAAATTTCTGTGTTTTTTTTGAGTCCAGTTGATTGGTTTAAAATCAGGTTTAATTAGTTCGTAGAGAGGTTTAACCCTCTCCGCATAATTTAGAATGTAAGTTCTGCCGAAATTCAGGAAGCCTAGAATTGATTGCAAGTTCTTCCGCGTTTTTGGTGCTTGGAGTACAGCGCACTTCTCTAAGAAGTTGTCCGCTAGGCTTTTTCCTTCACTTGATAATTCGTATCCTAAAAATAATACTGTCAGATGGGTAATTCTTGACTTTTTAAAGCTCAATTTGTAACCCTCTGCAGTGAACCCAAGTATTATGGTGTTCACCCTTTTCAAGTGAGTCTCCAAGTCGTCGTCTGTTAGATAGATGTCATCGACGTAAAATAATGCCTCATCATCATATATTTGTAGTAACGCTGTTACTCTGGCTGAGAATAGTCCTGGGCTGTTCTTGATTTCCTGTGGGAGCCTACAGAAATTTTTCTGAGACCCCATTACTGAGAAAGCGGTCAAATATCTGCTTTCTGGTGCAATATTTTGACAAAAGAAACCATTAGATATGTCTAATGTCATTTTATATTTTTTGCTAACTATGTTATTCATTAGTGCAGCACTATGGGAATTTTGTACTGCAAATGTTTTGCAACATGAGTTAAGGTGTCTGTAGTCCAAGACTAGACGATATGAATCGTCCAGTTTGGAGGCAGGAAACAAAGGATTGTTCATTTGAGAGGTGCATGTTTCAATCACCCCCTGGTATTCAAGTTGATCTAAAATCTCCCTGACTTGTTTTTTAGCTTCTTGCTTAATTGGATACTGCCTTTGTGCAGTCGGTTGACTTTTTAACTGGATTGTGTGAGGAGGAGAGTCCTCATCCCATCCTACATGGTTTTTATATAATGCTGGTGCCTGGGCCACTGCCCATTTCCTTGCATATATATATTTAGTGTGAATCGGAATGTGATTCGAGAAGGCAGGCATAATCATTTCTTCCCCACGAGGGCACTCCCTGACAAACTCCGGGGGCCAATCTTTTTCAGCTAACAGGATGTCATAGCCTTTTGAGAGTTTATCCCAGAATAGACCTCTTATTTTCCTAGTCTTATCTCCCTCTATACGCAGTGTTATTTCGTATATCTTATGACGTTCGCTAACTCTGGTGTCGGCAGTTTCTACTTGAATGTATTCATTCGTGTCCACTGTCTCCAGATGACTCATCAGGATCTTACGAGCTATGGTGATTTCTGCTGCACTGTCTAGCATTGTCTGTGCCCACTCCCCGTTTTTCAGCTGTGTCCTCAGTATTCTCGGCATGTTCGATTACTCTAATACTGGCTACCTTCTTTCTTGGAAATTGTGATTTTTACTTTGAGCAGGTTCCTTGTCTTTGGACTTGGTGTGCTCTCCTGGGTCTGACCGTCCTCTTCTTTCCGATTTCTGCGAAAAAGATCGAGAGGGACGTGTATAAATACTTTGATATCTATCAGGCTTCTTCAAGTTATCCCTATTTCTAAGGTTATATCTTTTCTCAGAGGGCTCCCTCTGGGGAGATTGGTGTTCTCGAGTCGGAGTTCTTTCCCTCCGTCGAGGAGACCTTCCTCTGGACTGGAAAACTTTTTCCTTGGGAGTGGATTGTTTATTTCCATCCCAGTTCTTTTTAGGAGTGTTTGAATTATTTTTAATAAATCATTTTTCAGGATTTTCGAGTAGTTGGGGTTTTACTGGTTTCCCACCCAAGCTGTCTCTACCTAATTCTTCATAACATTTTTCTATAATTCTGGCAAGCTCAATTGGTTGATCTGTTATATCTGTTTCCTTCAATTTCTGGCGGATCGCCACAGATGCTGCTTCTCCTTTTATATTGGCTAGTAATATAGCCGAGACCTGCTTGAAGTCTTTCAGTAATTTCATACCAAGAGTTAAGGCAGGTTCTGGACCGTAGTCATTCTGAATCTGTTTTATCACATCTGGTATTACCGCCATGGACGGAACACCATGTGTTTTTGTGTAAATGGAAGCAAAGACTGTACCCCAAGTGTCACAGTCCTCCACATGTGGTGCCACCCTCATTGGAAGGCAGATGGTCAGAAGTCTGTGTTTCTCAATAGGGGTAGTATTCGGAAATACTGCCTCTATTTCAGTAATTTTCTGCGCTAACCAGAAAGGAATTTGTTCCTGTTTTATGGGTGTTTTACCAAGACATGATTATATGTTCTGTGGTGTAATTTTATTTGTGTTCCCCTGCTGAGGGGTCAGCTGTGGGACATTAACAGCTGTTTGGACTGTTGCAGTCCGCATTACATATTGTACTAATTGTCTATGTATTTTAATTAATGTTTTTAGCTGTGCTAAAAGTTCTTCTTTAGACATTTTATCAATGTCCGGATGTGGTGTGTAGCTGGCTAGAACCGGCCACGTTGCTCCTGGTCTACCTAGTGGACCGAGCCTGGTAATATGATCATTGTGTTTTAGGGCGCCTTTAAACCAGAGCAGGTGCTCTTGGTATTTTAATGGGATTTCAATCTCCTCGAAAGGAGCGTACTCTTCCGGTGGATCCTCTATTTTGTAATAGTGGAACTTGTGTGTTGCAGCGTTTGCCGCTGGAAATTTTATCCAAGAATAGAATACCTCTGTCTGCCGATATTCGTGTGCCTCTATCACGAAGACGACTGTGCCACCTTGTGTGGTCAGTCCATTTTCTATAAGTTTTAACGTTATAGTTTTTCTTATGTTGACCGGGATGATTATCGCACCCGGTTCAGTAACACCGGCATCCCGTTGATTCACATCTACTGCGGCTTCAGCGGTCCCGTTGTCTAGTACTGACATTGTATAAATGAAAGTTTTTCAGAGCAGGTCTCCAAGGAGACAAAGATTAGGTGCACAATATTTTGGAACACTGTATCCTTCAACGTTGAATAAACCAGAAGCTTTACATAGGAATCTCTTCCTACTAAGTTCGGGCGGATTTTAACCTTTCATCCACTCCAGACGTCTATTGGAGTATTTACGGGAGAAAGGGTCTGTGTGAAAAAGCACAACTGAGTTACTCTAACGTCTTGCGTTAGTTTTATCGCCTTACCAAACGTTGGGCGCCATGTAGTGTAGTTCCTATTTTCCCTATAGGCCCTGCGCATTGGAATAACATAAACAGCAGTGTAGACATAGAAGTGCAGTCTTCCAGGTCTCTACTGACTATGTTAGACTTAATTGGGTTTGTACCAACTAGCTCAGAGGTCACTGGAAACGTTCTTGACTGAATAGGAAGTGATCAGCTTCCCTGGCTCAGACAAGAAGGGATTCAGTTTTCCAACAACCGCATAAACATGACAACTTTGCTCCTTAGAATAAGAGTCAATCTCTAGAGTTGTGTGAAACAATAGACAGCTATTTCACTCAGTCAGTTGTGAAAGAATTACTTTCACCAGGATGCAGAGAATAGAGAGACAGGCGTTTTGAATAAAAAGGTATTATTTATTGAACAGTATTTCTTCTCATGCAAGAGAAATGAATTGCCACAATTGCAAGACTTGTTATTATAAAAAGTGCGTACAGTAAAAGGAGGATTGCGAAATAATACTGTAAAAGCATTGATATGGTTTCTTAGCCATACGATAGTTAAAATGATTAAAATATATACATTCATATATACCTTTAGCTAACGTCCTCAACTGGTGCTTCTAACTATGCCTTCCCCAGTGTACCTGACCTAAGCCTAATACTTGGGAGGGAGTAAGTAAGTAGCAGTTTAAGTTAAGTTGGTTTGCCAAGGGTTTGCTTCAAGAATTCTCTCTAAGGGTTTAGTCAACACTGTACCTCTGGAATAGAATGTTGGAGGTCTTGTATCTCCTCTCAGGACTCGATATCCCAGTTACCCGCAAGGGTAGGCTGGAAACTCCGGAGCTGGGTTTTTTTCTCGGCAGGAGAAAAGACAGTTTCTTTCTCAGCGCGTCAAGGAGGAGGATGGGCAGCGTCCGTGGGCTTCTCGCATCTGCTGGGCTCTGCAAGGGACAGCTGTTCTGCTCCTATTTTCACCACCAAAGCTGTGTTTGCTTAAGGCAACGTTGGTATTATTTATACCTGAAAGGTGCCGAGTTTGACGTAAGTTTTTGGACATAAGACGTCAATAAAGATGTCACTAAGAACTGGTCGTTCTTACAGTGCTCATTAGAGTTCTATTACTAATGAAAACAAAGCAAGCGGGCTTTCCCAGGTTGCTGGGGGTTTTATCTGTTGAAAGAACTCGGTGTGTAATCTAGGAATCTAAGATAGTGGCTTCTGCTGTGTCATATACCGTAATGAGCTGCAGAGGCGTGTTTCTGAAATATGGCTCTGATCGTTTATGCCATTATAGGGGTATGGATGGATTATAGCCGTATAGGGGCATAAGGTCACAATATTGATCGGGGTCCTAGATAGAACACGACAATAACTGTTGTTTGGGTGAGTGAATATATCTTTATGGGAGTGGTGATGAGCAAATATCTCTCTTAATGGTACATGTCCAACAAAGTAGAAAAATAAAAGGCAATGTATGTGTCAGTTGTTGTTTATAAATACGTATACATAAGACTCAGTGATTGTATGCGTGACTGTATGGATAACTGTATACTTGTAATAGTGAGTTTATAACACACTAAGTATAATTTAAAGTGGTGTTTGTATAAGTGTAAAGCTAAGTAAATGTAAGTATGATCCATTGTATGCATAAGTGAATAGGATGCCTTTATAAGTGAATAGGATGTGTGCTGGTGTGCAATGTTGATATAGGTGTATAAGTATATTTGATAGTGTTATATTGATCATTGACTGCATGTATGAGTGAATCTGTAGGTAAGTGATTAGATGTGTGTATAGATCTAGGAATCACTGAGTGGGTTTTTAGAAACTTGTATTGGTGTGTCAATGAATTCAAATATGGCGATCTGTATTTTACTGTGAGTGATGAAAGGTTATACTAGTGTATGATGAGGTGTAGCCCCTGGCGCGAGTGGTGAAGGGAGGGGGCAGGGCTTGAGGTGATGGATTGCACCACTCCGCAAACGCGCCCCCTGGAGCATTTGCAGAGGGGGAACTAATTACCCTTGAATACTGGGGGTCCCTGGAGGCCAACTAGCCCACCAGGAACCTCCAGTATGCGCCAGGGGGCTGCCGTGCAGAGAGGTGTAAAAAGGGGTGTGGCATCTTTACACATCTCTGTAAGGCAGCCCCCTGGCGCGTTTGCAGAGGGGGAACTAATTCCCATTGAATACTGGGGGTCCCTGGGGACCAACTAGCCCACCAGGAACCTCCAGTATGCGCCAGGGGGCTGCGTTGCAGAGAGGTGTCAAAAGGGGTGTGGCCTCTTTACACGTCTCTGCAAGGCAGCCCCCTGGCGCATACTGGAGGTTTCTGGTGGGCTACTTGGCCCCCAGGGACCCCCAGTATTCAAGGGGAATTATTTCCCCCTCTGCAAATGCGCCAGGGGGCGCATTTGCAGAGTGGTGTCTTACATTTTTTGGGGGGATCAGCAGGGTAGGGTACCCTGCGCGTATCCCGGGATTTAAGAATATATATATATATTCTTTTGGCCTTGGGCTCCTTGTGGGACCCCCTGAGCAGGCCTAGGGGGTCAGGAATCTCCAGTATGCGCCAGGGGGCTGACTTGCAGAGAGGTGTAAAAAGGGGCATGGCCTCTTTACACATCTTTGCAAGGCAGCCCCCTGGCACATTTGCAGAGGGGGAACTAATTCCCCTGAATACTGGGGGCCAACTAGCCAACCAGGAACCTCCAGTATGCGCCAGGGGGCTGCGATGCAGAGAGGTGTAAAAAGGGGCGGCCTCATTACACCTCTCTGCAACTCAGCCCCCTGACGTGTTTACAGAGGGGGAACTAATTCCCCTTGCACATTGGTGGTCCCTGGGGGCCAACTTGCCCACCAGGAACCTCCAGTATGCGCCAGGGGGCTGCGTTGCAGAGAGGTGTAATGAGGCCCCGCCCCTCTTTACACCTCTCTGCAAGGCAGCCCCCTGGCGCGTTTGCAGAGGGGTAACTAATTCCCCTTGCATTCTGGTGGACCCTGGGGGTCAACTAGCACAGTAGGAACCTCCAGTAAGCACCAGGGTGCTGCGTTGCAGAGAGGTGTTCTGAGGCCACGCCTCTTTTTACACCTCTCTGCAACGCAGCCTCCTGGCACGTTTACAGAGGGGGAACTAATTCCTCTTGCATATTGGGGGTCCCTGGGGGCCAACTAGCCCACCAGGAACCTCCAGTATGCGCCAGGGAGCTGCATTGCAGAGAGGTGTAATGAGGCCACGCCGCAGCAGCTCTGTGGCGCTTATATATATTATATATATATATATATATATATATATATATATATATATATATATATATATATATATATATATATATATATATATATATATATATATATATCAAAAGCAAAGCGTCCCGGCGCTATTCAGAAGGGCTCACCACATCATTCCCCACCATCCGGCTCTGTCAACAGCTCCCGGCAATTTCAGTGCTTTACCCCCTTGATTTACATGAGTCCGACGCGTTTCGGGGCTTGGAACACCCCTTCTTCAAGGACAAAACATGAGGCATGGCTTCTTCACCTGTTACTTTTTCAAATACGGTTTTTATTTGAATTGTTCCGCCCTGAGTGGGTGTGGCTCGCTGGATGACGTCTGCCAGGAATCCTGGTAGTTGGAGTCCCACAGGTGTCGAACTGTGATATCCCTTAAGTAGGTTTCATGACAACATGCGAGTGTGTCTTTGTTCTTCAACCTTGAGTAGGTGCGGGGATAATATGCTGAGATTGCATTGTTTCTTTGGGATGAGGCGCCGATCGGCAGAATGGTGGGGAATGATGTGGTGAGCCCTTCTGAATAGCGCAGGGACGCTTTGCTTTTGACATTTTTTGCAGTCTGTCCCAGACCGAAGAAGGAGCTCCGCATCACACGCGTCAAGAAGCACTACGTGTGTGATGACTGAGGCGGAATGACCCCATTCTGCTGATCGGCGCCTCATCCCAAAGAAACGATGCAATCTCAGCATATTATCCCCGCACCTACTCAAGGTTGAAGAACAAAGACACACTCGCATGTTGTCATGAAACCTACTTAAGGGATATCACTGTTCGACACCTGTGGGACTCCAACTACCAGGATTCCTGGCAGACGTCATCCAGCGAGCCACGCCCACTCAGGGCGGAACAATTCAAATAAAAACCGTATTTGAAAAAGTAACAGGTGAAGATGCCATGCCTCATGTTTTGTCCATGAAGAAGGGGTGTTCCAAGCCCCGAAACGCGTCGGACTCATGTAAATCAAGGGGGTAAAGCACTGAAATTGCCGGGACCTGTTGACACAGCCGGATGGTGGGGAATGATGTGGTGAGCCCTTCTGAATAGCGCAGGGACGCTTTGCTTTTGACATTTTTTGCGGTCTGTCCCAGACCGAAGAAGGAGCTCCGCATCACACGCGTCAAGAAGCACTACGTGTGTGATGACTGAGGCGGAATGCCCCCATTCTGCCGATCGGCGCCTCATCCCAAAGAAACGATGCAATCTCAGCATATTATCCCCGCACCTACTCAAGGTTGAAGAACAAAGACACACTCGCATGTTGTCATGAAACCTACTTAAGGGATATCACTGTTCGACACCTGTGGGACTCCAACTACCAGGATTCCTGGCAGACGTCATCCAGCGAGCCACACCCACTCAGGGCGGAACAATTCAAATAAAAACCGTATTTGAAAAAGTAACAGGTGAAGAAGCCATGCCTCATGTTTTGTCCATGAAGAAGGGGTGTTCCAAGCCCCGAAACGCGTCGGACTCATGTAAATCAAGGGGGTAAAGCACTGAAATTGCCGGGAGCTGTTGACAGAGCCGGATGGTGGGGAATGATGTGGTGAGCCCTTCTGAATAGCGCACGGACGCTTTGCTTTTGACATTTTTTGCGGTCTGTCCCAGACCGAAGAAGGAGCTCCGCATCACACGCGTCAAGAAGCACTACGTGTGTGATGACTGAGGCGGAATGACCCCATTCTGCCGATCGGCGCCTCATCCCAAAGAAACGATGCAATCTCAGCATATTATCCCCGCACCTACTCAAGGTTGAAGAACAAAGACACACTCGCATGTTGTCATGAAACCTACTTAAGGGATATCACTGTTCGACACCTGTGGGACTCCAACTACCAGGATTCCTGGCAGACGTCATCCAGCGAGCCACACCCACTCAGGACGGAACAATTCAAATAAAAACCATATTTGAAAAAGTAACAGGTGAAGAAGCCATGCCTCATGTTTTGTCCATGAAGAAGGGGTGTTCCAAGCCCCGAAACGCGGCGGACTCATGTAAATCAAGGGGGTAAAGCACTGAAATTGCCGGGAGCTGTTGACAGAGCCGGATGGTGGGGAATGATGTGGTGAGCCCTTCTGAATAGCGCCGGGACGCTTTGCTTTTGATATATATATATATTTTTTTTTCTACAGGTACTGGATACCACCATATAGAAGGACACAGAGACGGCACACCAGGAGATCTTGCACAAATCCTTTATTGTGCACTCTTTAACCAAGCCAATATATTGATTTTTATTTACAAGAATTGGTAAAAACTATGCCGTCCTATTTGAAAGACACTGGGGATTTTTAAAGAAAACTTGATAATATTGCATGTACTAATGATTTGATCTTATTAACGACGGATATTGAGTCATTGTATACGAGCATTGAACACAAGTGTGGCCTAAAAGGGATTGAATACGTTTTAAATACCAGGCCCGCAGAGTATGTAGTGCACAATAAGATGCTATTGTCATTGATTACATGGTGCTTAAATAATAATTTCTTTTCATTTGGCAAAGATATGTTCAGACAAAAGCAAGGTGTTGCCATGGGGGCCTGTTTTTCCCCGAGCTACGCGTGTTTACACGTGGGGTTCTGGGATGAGCATGTCCTCAGGGTACAATTTAAGGACATTTTTTACCACAGGATTAGGCACTGGCTGCGTTTTATAATGTTTTTATAATTTGGAAAGGGGACATTGAAAGTGCAAATGATTTTATTGAGAAGATTAATGTCAATGATTTTAATTTGCACTTCACATCACAAAGTAGTGCAACCACAATTGAATTTTTGGATGTGCGCGTACAAGCGAATAACAACAGTTTAGTGACCAGCGCATTTAGAAAACCGACGGCAGAAAATGCGACACTGCATGCTTCCAGCACGCATCCAAAACATCTAATTGCTAGTATTCCCTATGGGGAGATTTTAAGACTAAAACGTATCTGCAGCACACCAGAAGAGTTTGAAAGGTGTCAGAAGGAAGCCCTAGAGAGAATGAGAAGGAGAGGGTACACAGAAAAAATCCTAGTCAATGCAGTTTTAAAAGCCAGAGCGAAACCTAGAATATCTCTTCTGCCAATACAGAGAGAAATGGAAAAAGAAACTAGTGAGGGAGAAGAAGCACCTAGACTGATTACAACCTATAGCATGCAAGAACGCAAAACCAGAGCCATTTTGAAAAGAAATTGGCCTATACTGTTGACAGATAGCATTCTTAATGAAAGGTTACCAGATAAACCGGTTGTAACCTTTAGAAAATCTAAATCCATGGCAACCCACGTATCTAGAACTAAAGTGGAAGGAGCCTCGAAAAATACTTGGCTAACCATTAGACAGGGCTTCTTCAAATGCACTACATGTTGTGCTTGTAAATTTGGTGTAAACACTACCAAATACAGTACACCTTGCAGAGAGAATGAACTTGACATCAGGGGCAACTTCAATTGCCGCACAGATTTTGCAGTTTATGTTCTCACGTGCCCCTGTGGGCTAAGATATATGGGAAGTACGAAGCTCCAGGTGCACGTGAGAATATTACAACATATTAGAGCCATCATTAATTGCGATCCGGCTTATCCAGTCGCGAGACATTTTAAATCTGTACATAATAAAGATATTAATTGTCTATCATATTATGTTATTGATTCTGTTCCTATGCCACGTAGAGGGGGAAATAGGGAAAATTATTGAAACAATTAGAAACAAGATACATTTTAAATTTGAATAGCAAATACCCAAACGGTCTCAATAATACGGAAGACTTACATACGTTCCTTTAATAATATCTGACTTAATTTTACCACTTATGATGGTTTTAAGGAAACCATTTCTGAAATCTATAAAATCTTTAGTCCACTCCTACAGGCCTGTAAAGAGTCGGATTTTTCCAATATTTGATACTGGTAAATGAAATTATATATGGGATGAAGAGTTACATGGTATCAAGCCCCCATATACAGTCTATGCTTCTAACTATAATTCATTGGTCTTAAAGTTTTTTTTTTATTATTATCAATTTTGCACTTATGATTAGCACTAAGCACTTTGGCAAGTTTAAATGGAACAATTTTTGAAGTATTAGATACTTGGGATCAAGTATTAATAATAAATAGTCTTTCAAATGTTGACAATGTCAGACTAAGAATATTTGAATAAGTCGGAGATAATCTTGGCAGCTATTAGATGCATTAACTTATTTTTGCATAAATGCGATTGCATTAAGGCAGTAATATTGCACACATTCATTTGCATGATTTGCACAACGCGGCAGCATTGAAGCTGGTATTTGCACATAGAGTCATCAAGGTGATTCTAACAAAAGAAAGAATAATTGGGTATGTTGCACGGATTTTAAATGTGATTTTTTAAATAATTTTAAAAAATTGTGGTGTCTATGTGTCAAATCTCTGAAATTGTTTATTTAATTTTATAAACAATATTTATTGCATATTTTGTTCTTTTCTATTAAGCATTTATGCTGCTATAAACTGACAACTGTAATATGAATATGTTTACGTATTGTCAGAAAACGTAAAGGATATACACATAGGAAAAAAGTGGATTCAATAACATTGCCTCATTTGCACACAAGTATTTTGTTGCGATCTATGGTCACGTGGAGTTTGAAAGATAAAAAAACTAGTATATATATGCCGATATGTACTGCATGCCTGCTATGTGAACAAGGGTACTCGTTACCCGAACCGCGTCATGCCGAGTGGAAAGGAGGGATAATAAACCTACCCAAATACACTATGCTGCCTGGTGGTCCGTGATTTCTGTGGTGCCGGGCGGGAGAGACAGAAAGCAGTTAGATATATATATATATATACATATATATATATATATATATATATATATATATATATATATATATATATATATATATATATATATATATGAAAACAACGACCTTTCCCTTTTCCCAGAAAGGATGACAGCCACCACAGGTAGGATGAAACAGCGTCCTTTATTTCCAGTGCACAACTTCAAGCGGCATGATGCATTTCGGCATGATTTGCCTTCCTCAGATGCCGTCTTGCTTGAAAGAGAATTCACTTGTCCACTTTGGAAGCGCCTTTTAAAATTTGATAACAACACTCCCACATGATTAGGGGGGGGAGATTCAGAGACGTCCGAACCTCCTCACCTGCAGCAAACCTTTGTAAGTACATGCCCAAGTGGGCGGTGACTGCAGGGACCCCACGGAATCTTGGATCTTGTAGTGGCACGGACCGCCTCCACCTCCTTGCTTCCGACCGCAAATCACCACAGTGAGCAAGGGAACCCACTCCTCCAGTGAGCGTGAGCACCCCGTGTAGTCACGGTCTCGCATATTGCTTGCCAGTAGAATCGCTGTAGAGTGTGGCGTTTCGGCGTGTCCCAAGCGCCTTGAGAAGTCCTCACGTTTGCCACACCAACGCCGAAAACTTGCTGGAAGGGGGCTGTATTGAGCTCGTGGCCAGCTCTGAGCATGAAAACAACGGCCTTTCCCTTTTCCCAGAAAGGATGACAGCCACCACAGGTAGGATGAAACAGCGTCCTTTATTTCCAGTGCACAACTTCAAGCGGCATGATGCATTTCGGCATGATTTGCCTTCCTCAGATGCCGTCATGCTTGAAAGAGAATTCACTTGTCCACTTTGGAAGCGCCTTTTAAAATTTGATAACGACACTCCCACATGATTAGGGGGCGGAGATTCAGAGACGTCTGAACCTCCTCACCTGCAGCAAACCTTTGTAAGTACATGCCCAAGTGGGCGGTGACTGCAGGGACCCCACGGAATCTTGGATATTGTAGTGGCACGGACCGCCTCCACCTCCTTGCTTCCGACCGCAAATCACCACAGCGAGCAAGGGAACCCACTCCTCCAGTCAGCGTGAGCACCCCGTGTAGTCACGGACTCGCATATTGCTTGCCAGTAGAATCGCTGTGGAGTGTGGCGTTTCGGCGTGTCCCAAGTGCCTTGAGAAGTCCTCACGTTTGCCACACCAACGCCGAAAACTTGCTGGAAGGGGGCTGTATTGAGCTCGTGGCCAGCTCTGAACATGAAAACAACGACCTTTCCCTTTTCCCAGAAAGGATGACAGCCACCACAGGTAGGATGAAACATATATATATGACTCTTCCCACTCAGCCAAATTACTCCAGGCACAAGAAAGAGCGTGGATCACTGTGGCTAGTCAGCTGCAGTTTATTCAACCTCCATGATCAGTGCAGCAGCCATGATGCGTTTCGTCCCTCACAGGGGACTTGATCACATGACGCGCTCTTGGCTTGACAGTTGGTTTAAATATTTTTTTGTTTTTTTTACTTGACACCATGTGACAAATCTTTAAAGTGACAGTGCATTTCCAAACATCATGTTCAATTCCACAGTCATTGGTTGTGCAATTCTAGGGCATTGGTTACTGCATAAATGCATGCTCTAGACTGAAAGCAGCCAAGAATAATTAAATACCACAAAGTACATCCATATAAAAATTACATATTTATAAATAAATAGATATATAAACATATAAATATATAACCATCTGTATCAAAAATGTGATAACAACATGGAAATACATGTAAAAGCTTACATATACATTGATATTTCTACTACAATGCTTTGCCTCTGTAGTTCATGTTGCCGTCAATCTCGGTTTAAATCTCGGTTTAAAAACCTTTAAAACCCTATATTCTGTTTCCTATTGTCCATGGTGCTTGTTAAAAATAAAGTGAAATACATATAAATTGCGATAGTGTTACACCTGTGCAAACCCAAATAAATAACTTGGAAGAAAAAAAGCCTTTAAGATCAAGGCAGTTTGTAGCTGCTATGTTGTCTACTGATTTCCATGATGACAAAGTGATCTAAAAGAAAAGACAAAAATATAAACAAGAAAAATACTTATACTGATACTGGTAAGAATACATAGAGGAAAATGGGTTTAAATTGATTAAGATAGAAACTGATTCAGTCCGAATAGAGTACTGTATACGGGGTTTCAAAAATGTGCAAAAATATGTATCAATAAATATATAAATATACGAATTAAATGTGACACATCCCAAATTGTGAATTTGCTTAACATATGTATATATTTGAAAAATCCCTGTATATCTATAAACAGTGTTATTGCATACATTACACTGTCTCACATCCAGTTTGTAGCCTATCCACCAGGGTTCAAATCCTTTTACTGAACACATATGTATATATTTAAGTTCACAACTTGGACCTAATTGTAAAATCAAACACATAAATAAATATCCATACAAATGCCTTAAAATCTCATTGTTATTGTAAAATTCATGTCCCTAAATAAGATTGGGTCTCAGTTGTTCTTTTACTTTTTATGAATCTAGACTGGTGTACAGTTCCTCTGTGGCCTTTAAACCTCCCACGTGCTTGGTGTCGAGATTTAGAATGTAGGTCATCTCTAGCCTACGGAGTGCTTTTACAAGGTCCCCTCCCCTCTTTGAAATTGGGACTGAGTCCAACAGGTAATATTGTAACGCCTTCGGACTGCCTTCATGTTTTTCATTAAAGTGACGTGCCACCGGATAAGAGGGATCATTGTTTCTGATCGCTCGAATGTGTTGCAGCACCCTTTGTGGCCTTGTAGAACAGTACTGCCAATATTTTAATTTGCAAGAGCACTCTAATACATAAATTACATTTGCAATTCAATACTTTGTCTATGGCAATTTCTTTGTCACTAAAGGGGGTTTTGTATTTAGTCATAGAAACACCATGTTGACACGCCTTACATGTTTTACATTTGAAAAAACATACCCTTTGAGATAGTCATGTATTTTGCACTGGGGGCCTGCTCGGATCATTCTTCACCAAAATATCCCTCATAGATTTACCCCAAAGATATGTGACTGCTGGTTGTCGAAGAACTGTTGAGCTAATTATGGGATCTTGTTTGATTAGGTGCCAATTTTTCTGTATTATTTTCCTTACAGCACCTTCCTGTTGGTTACATTTTAAAATGATTTTAAACTTGTCCTGTGACTTGTTGTTGTTCAGCCCTTTGGATTTAGTTTTCACCAGATTTGCTCTAGATTCCTGCTTACTTTTTGTGAGGGCTTTATCTAGACATTTCTTACTGTACCCCCTCTCCTGGAATCTTTTTATGCAATCACCCTGAGCTAGTAGTAGGTCCTGCTCATTACTGCATGTGCGTTTTAAGCGCATTAGTTCGCTATATGGAATGCTTTGAATTAAGTGCCCAGGATGGAAACTACTCGCATGTAAGATAGCATTTCCCGCTGTAGGTTTTCTATGCAGTCGAGTTTCAAAGTTGCCTTTTTCAATATAGATTTCAATGTCCAAAAAATTCACTCCCACCAGCCCATATGCAAACAAGCATAGGTGGGGGAAAAGCTGGCACCCATGGCGACACCTCTTGCCTTTTGATAATAGGCATTTTGAAACAAAAAAATATTGTTGGTTAGGCAACTTTCTATTGTGTTCAATAGCATGTTAGTATGTTCGCTGTATTCAGGACCTCTACGTGCCAGATAGTATTGTATGGGTCTAAGGCCATCTCTGTCTGATTGACATATACAACAAAGTCACATCAAGTGTAATCAACAAGTATTCATCATACCATTTAAAATCAAACATTTTTTGCAAGAAATCCCCAGTATCTCTTATGTATGATTTCAGCGATTGAACATAGGTTTGGAGAAAAAAGTCAATATAAATTGATGTCCTTTCAAAAATGCTGTTTCTGGTTGATATTATTGGCCTACCTGGAGGGTTTACTGCATCTTTGTGGATCTTTGGGATGAAATATAAAATCGGTGTTACCAGATTGTTGTTCCTTAGATACTTATATTCATCCATCGATAATAATCCAGTACTCCACCAGGCTGACAACTTCAAGTTGTAGACTCCATGTACTGCCGGTAGGGTTTGTTTGCTGCAAAGATTATAACAGTCTGTGTCGTTCCGCTGCTTCATGGCCTCGCTAATGTAGACTTCACGTTTCCATTAAACTACGTTGCCCCCCTTGTCCGCACTCCTGATGACTATCTCATTATCATTTTTCAGTTTAGTCATTAATTTGTGATATTGGAGCTCTTTTACATGTTTTCAGTGGTTGTTATCAGCAGTACTGGTGCTTAGAACTTTCCAATTTAGGTTTTTCAAATCGTGCAGCACTTGTTCCTGGAAGCTGTCTATTGTGTCTTTTAACATCATAGGGTAGAAAGTAGAGGGTGGCTTGAAAGGTGTATGTTCTATTGCTTGAACATTAACTGGTGACAAAGGTGTTTACTGTCTTGTAATGGGAATGTCTCCTTCCTCCAACAGAGCTTGTAGTACAGTCTCCAATTGATTGTCTGACTAATTGTTAACTGCGCCTGTATCCTCGTATTGTTGCATACTAGAATTATTATGAGGGAATGGCGGATTTGTCGTTTTTGACCAGTTGGTTTATCTAAAATATTTTTGTAATTTTAGCTTCCGCACACTTTTATAAATGTCAACTCTTGTGGTGGCGTAGTTGGAGGAACTATCTGGACAATAGGAGTGTCCCAAGGATAGGAGTAGTTGTTCTTCTGCCTTGTTCAAAACTACCTCAGTTAAATTAATCACTGTTTTAGGTGTTGTTTCAGCAGACTCTTTATTCTTTCTGTTGGCGTTTCGGTTGTCTTTTGCTGTTGTTGTCTTCTGCGCCTGCTTGCCTTGCACCTCTCCCTTCGTTCCTACTTCTGTATGTGTATATATATATATATATATATATATATATATATATATATATATATATATATATATATATATACACATTAAGGAAAGGCTGGATATTGGAATGATTAGTTTAAATGTCTGTTCAAAAAGAGACTGGTGAAACCAGTAATTGAATGGACAGTAGTATAGATTGGGTGGAGGGCAAGACATGACTAAGGCTGGGTGCAAGTTGGTAAGAGTTGGAGGGATGTTGTGGGGGTTAGTCACACTTTTCCAAGGCCATCAGGCAGCAGTAATGTGGAATTTGTTTGGTAAGTGAAATATAACAGCCTAATGTGGCGTTATGCACAGCCAGGAAAGGAGGTAGGGATGAAGAGGTAAGAGTACAAAGGGGCATTATTAGCATGGCATTTTTGCTGTGAAATAACAGTATTGGTGAGACATAGGGGTCGATTCCGATCTTCGTACGGAGCGTTTTCCCCGTACGAATCGTACTCGTAAACGTCCCCTTACAATTCTGCAAGTACGATCACAACCAAAAGCGTCACTCCGTACGACTCGTAACAAACTCCGTACAAATTGCACGTCCATGCGATTTGCATTCGGCTGACGCTTCACGCTACGTCCGAACGTAAATAGACCGCGTCATCCGTACCAGGAATTACGATCCGTGTCGAAGACACTCCGTACGGCTCTTTCGCTACGAGAGCTCAAAACTGCCGTAAAAGCAGAGTCCGGCCCAAATAGCACCCCGGTACACGACAAACAAGACATGAACCCCATCGTCCTTGTCATTCCAGTCCTGTACGCCCACCACCTCGTACATAGAACCCGGCGACGGTGCAGACAGTGAGTACAACGAACCCCAACAACTGAGGTATACCTGTACGTGCCGCCACACGCGCACATCACCATTGCACTCCTGTAATGTCGGGGTACGTTGTGCCACACGCTACCGAATATCACCATTGTAATAGTGAGACATGCCGCACCTCCGTCATCGACCTCGGGGTATGGTACGGTACCGCATATCAACAGTGTAATAGTGAGACGTGCCGCTTTACGTCATCGACCTCGGGATACGGTACAGTACCGCATATCACCTGTGTAATAGTGAGATGTGCCGCACCTACATCATCAAACTCGGGGTACGGTACGCTACCGCATATCACCATTGTAATAGTGAGACGTGCCGCACCTACGTCATCGACCTCGGGGTACGGTACGCTACCGCACATCACCAGTGTAATAGTGAGACGTGGGGGACATACGTCTGTAATGTATGTGTAAGTATAAGTGATGTGTGGAAAACACACCCAGCAGTGGCCAGCAGCATAGGGTGTGTGTGGCTAAGACCCCCAACAGTGCCCAGCAGCATAGGGTGTGTGTGGCTAAGACCCCCAGCAGTGCCCAGCAGCATAGGTTGTGTGTGGCTAAGACCCCCAGCAGTGCCCAGCAGTGCCCAGCATTAGAGTATGTGTGTGGCTAAGACCCCCAGCAGTGCCCAGCAGTGCCCAGCAGCATAGGGTGTGTGTGGCTAAGACCCCCAGCAGTGCCCACCAGCAGTAGAGTGTGTGTGTGGCTAAGACCCCCAGCAGTGCCCAGCAGTGACCAGCATTAGAGTGTGTGTGTGGTTAAGACCCCCAGCAGTGCCCACCAGCAATAGAGTGTGTGTGTGGCTAAGACCCCCAGCAGTGCCCAGCAGCATAGGGTGTGTGTGGCTAAGACCCCCAGTAGTGCCCACCAGCAGTAGAGTGTGTGTTTGGCTAAGACCCCCAGCAGTGCCCAGCAGTGCCCAGCATTAGAGTGTGTGTGGGCCTAAGACCCCCAGCAGTGCCCAGCAGTGCCCAGCAGCAGTAGAGTGTGTGTGTGGCTAAGATCCCCAGCAGTGCCCAGGATTATAGTGTGTGTGTGGCTAAGACCTCCAGCAGTGCCCAGCAGCATAGGGTGTGTGTAGCTTAGACCCCCAGCAGTGCCCACCAGCAGTAGAGTGTGTGTGTAGCTAAGACCCCCAGCAGTGCCCAGCATTAGAGTGTGTGTGTGGCTTAGACCCCCAGCAGTGCCCAGCAGTGCCCAGCAGCATAGGGTGTGTGTGGCTAAGACCCCCAGCAGTGCCCACCAGCAGTAGCGTGTGTGTGTGGCTAAGACCCCCAGCAGTGCCCAGCAGTGCCCAGCATTAAAGTGTGTGTGTGTGGCTAAGACCCCCAGCAGTGCCCACCAGCAGTAGAGTGTGTGTGTGTGGCTAAGACCCCCACCAGTGCCCAGCAGTGCCCAGCAGTAGAGTGTGTGTGTGTGTGGCTAAGACCCCCAGCAGTGCCCAGCAGTTAAAGCAGGAACATACCATTGTTAACCTCATTACCATCAGGAAATAGACACATGTTACAATCCCCAAATCTGAACATCACACCAGCTTCCAGGCACACAGCAGTCAAAGCCATTATCAGAAAACCAAAAGTACAGAAACAAAAATAAAAGCTTTATTCAGCCGCATCCAAATATTAAACGTAAATATGAGTCCATGCTCACAGAAGGCCAATGGCCAGTCCAAATAACTCAAAAAAAAAGGTTGTGGCTTCCTGGATGTTGTCACACCCAAACTTGCCTGCACATAGAGTTCAATCGTCTGTGGAAACGGTGGGGGCATCATCTGGAGAATCGCAGGGACAGGAGAGGGAAGGACAGGTGTAGTGGGTGCAGGTGTTGTGGATTCCTCCACATTGGCTGGTGCCTCGCAGAATGTGGCAAGATATACTTGGCTGCACACTTCAGCCAGTTCAGTAAAACTACCACCTGAACCCGGGGACACATTGGGGGTGGAGGTAGAGGGCTGTGAGTCTGTAGTCATCAGTCTGTGGATGCGTGTGTGATGTCTGTCCCCTCTCCCTGTGGGTGTGCCTACATCCCCTTGAGGTTGGGTGCGTGGAGATTTGCGCTTTGTCTGCCGTGTGGGTGTGCTGGGTGTGTCTGTTGTGGTATCTGACCTGTGGCGTATGCATGTACGTTGGGAAGGTATGGGAGAGGCTGAGGTGGATGGGTCTGAAGGATGGGGGTGGAGCAGATACTGATGGGTGGACAGAGCTGCCGTCAGTGATGACTTTATGGCAGCCACACTCCGGTGTAGATCAGACATGGCAGATGACATGGCCTCCATGAACGACAACAACTGTGTCATGATTTTTGTATGTCCATGGAGGACAGTCAACATGGATGTCTGACCTACTATAATCTGCCGGAGTGGGTCCACAGACACAGACTGACGGCAGCAGGGGACACAGGGGCAGGGGCTGCGGTTCCGGGAACAAAGGAGGCACGGGGCTAGCACGGACCCTAGGGACCCTAACAACTGGGAGGGTGGAGATGGTACTGGAGGAGAAGGGGCCAACCAAAGATGTTGAAGATGGCATTGCCGCATATTCCCCCTCCTCCGGAGAGTCTGATTCTGAGCCGTCCGCATGGTAGGAGGTGTCGTGCTCATGGGGTCCGGCCCGCTGACTCTCCTCACCCTCCGTGCCACTGCCTCCCTCTGACTCCTCAAAGCAGGTGGCACTTTCGCTGGGTCCCTCTGTCTGGTCCGGCCCTGTGTCTCCTCCAGATTGTGGTGATAATGCTGTTGGCAAGGAGAATAAGAAAAACATATCAGTCACCTGTACACATCAGACACATCAGCTACAAACCATTTGGGCACATTTCTAAACATGGCATGCATCATGAGTCACATGCCACTAAACTCTGCACAATGCTAAGCCTAGTCTTGGGAAATTGGAAGAGACACAACCCTCAATGTATAGTAGGATACAAGTAACAGGCAAGGCAACAACTTGTATGAGAGACACATTGATGAGCCACTGCCTGACAACAGGATAGCTGATGATAAATCACTGTTCATTTGCCCACCCTGCCACCCAAATCCAGACCTGGTCATGTTTGAATCGCTGTGACCCTGTGCCACATGGGAAAAGTCCTGCCCGAACTACCATGTGATGCCATCCTGGGACCTGAACCAAGTGTACCATCACCTCACACTGGCATCACAGCTGTCTATACCCAAAGTCACATTGTGCGGCTGACCATCAATATGATTTACAAACAACATGCAACATATTTTGAGTATATGCACACACGCACTGCACAGTGTGAGTATGCACAAGCCAAAATTACTTTACATCTACAGTGTGCACCTGTAGCTAACACATGACAATTAGAAAGTTTACCATGGACAAAGGCCACTGAGGCTGACTCGTGCAGAAAACACATGTTGAGACTCCTGATCATTGCCAAAATTTGAAGAAGGGCAGACACAGTGCACATGTGGTGCTACATGTAAGGTACCAAGAGGTGTCACAGACCTCCCTCCAATATGATCATGTACAAAGGAATATGCATACTAGGACATCGCACCTTAGGAGTACATGTGAAAAACAATTAATAGCCAAAGCGATGGTCAAATGTGGAGTAGGGCAAGGCATGTAAACAAGCATCTGCTGCAACTGGGCCATTCTAATGCCAATGCATAAAGTGCCTGTCTGACCACACCACTCCAACTGTGAGAGTGTTACCATGCCTCGGAGCACTGCAGGTCGCATGTGGCACACATGACAACTAACAGTCATGTACCTACCCCCTACTTGCTGCTGTCCCTCCTGCAACTGCCTATGGAGGTCTGGGAACACCACTTCCAGGGCCCGGAGCATGTGGGGGTGAGGTGGCGGGTGCCGCCATGCCGGCGTGGAGCTTCCAGCTTGAGTTGTACCCTGGGGATGCGGCGGGTCCAGCACCGGATGTCCTGCCACCTCTTCCTGATGTTACTGAGCCTCCTGCGAGGCCCCCCCTCACTCCTGACAGCCCTGGCGATGTCCAGCCTGATGTCACCCTTCTCATAGGCAGATACCTGTCATGAATATAAAGTGAGACAACACCAGTACACCTGGTCCATGTCCCAAAGACACACACTTGCACCAAATAGTCGACAACAGGGCATAGGATGCTGACCACACTTGCATCATTGTCCATGTGTATGTGGCCTGTGAGCAAACAGAAATGTACTACATGCCATTGAAAGCCTACAGATGCCATAAGGGGTGCAAACCACTCTTTGAGCATGGCACACACTGAGCAATATATGGTACATCAGGGTGCACTGCAGCACGTGACATGCTGTCACACACCCTAATAACAAAAAATAACCCTCTTCAGACCACACATTCACACCCTGGCACAGCTCATCTGCTTGTCATTGTCAACAGTGTATACAACATCACTTAGCACATGTCACACCTGCAAAAGATGTGACACAGGCTCAAGCTAACTGTGCAAGTCATGCACACGGCGCAGCATACTTGTATCATCACATGGGTATAGCTGCGGCATACGTCATGCACCAGTCTTGCAAAACATCACCAACACAATTTGCCAGGTGACAAACATCAATCACACTCTTCAATGTACATCACTTCTAAGCATGCTTTTGTCCAACAAGCACACAGGTCATGCACATATTCATCTACAGTGAGTACATTCATCTGTCATTCGTGGGGGAACACTGCAACAGCTCAAGAAAACAGCCAAAAAAGAACATGCAAGGTGTGGCACAGCAGAAAGTCTGATTTACATTGCAGTTAATGTCACAGTTTGCACAATGCAGAGGAGCAGTAAACACTATTACACCACATAATTAACTGCATGTGAGAGACCACACTCTACACACCCGCACTCACTCCAAACAACATAGCATCTCTTAACAATACATACGCAATGGCTGTAGTGTCACACAGACAACAGGTGCACAGTCCAAGGTAGTGCACACATCACTCACCTGCTCCTCTGGTCTCCCATACAGCTTGCTGTAGTTAGGCAGGAGGGCATCCAGCAGGGCCTTGTTCTCCCCATCACTGAATGCAGGTGCCCTCTTCATGCTCAGCTAATCAGGGTCCAGAGGATACAGAGACAGCAGCTGTGTTGTCCACTCCAATGTTGTGCAGGTAAGTGCCCTCTCACAGCCACATGCTGCCTTATATCTGTGCTGCAGAGGATCTGTGAGTCCAAGGAGTACTGTGGGATAGGCCAGAATAGTTTGCATCCTATGTTTCATCCAACCCCATGACACATAAGGCCAAGACACACATATGCATGGTTTGAAAACAGAACCTGAGCTCAACAACAACTTTTGCAACATTGTATAGTTTTGCCCAACTGAATTTTCCAGGACACCTGTAGAACACTCTAAAATCTCTTTTTCCATGACAACCTGGCTGCATTCTAACCATTCCACTGTTCCCCTAGATGTTCCCTATGTATTTTCTTGAATCCCCACACACGTACGGTGCGATAGCCGTCGCAAATGCAACTCATTCAATGGTGAAATGAGGCGTACACACGCACGTTCACTTGGGGTACGCATTGCTCTTGTATGGCTACAATGCAATAGTGAAACGAGGCGTACACACGCATGTTCACTTGGGGTACGCATTGCTCACGTATGGCTACAATGCAATAGGGAAACGAGGCGTACACGTAAGCATGGGCGAATTTTGCGAATCTCGCGTTCGCGAATTTTGCGGATTTGCGAATTCGCAATCCCCAAAATCCGCGAATTTGCGGATTTTTTTTTTGCGAACTTACTTGTCGGCTCGCAATGGTCGCGACTATGTTGTTTCTACGTCTGGTTCATCATCACAGCCTCCCAGCACCCTCTGTTTCACCACTGGCACCCTCTCTTACTTTGACCCATGCCACCCTCTGTTACATCAATGCCACCCTCTGGTTCATCATCACTGACTGTAGAAGATGGGGGGGATAAGCAAGCCCACCTGCCCTGCTTGAACTGACATGAATTAATTTGGGGTTAGTTTATTAACAACACCTGCCCTGCCCCAACTGACAATAATGAATTAGGGGCTAATTAATGTGTCACTGAAAGAATTTGAAGTTCCAGCCTGGCACCTGCTTGTCTGCTCCTTTAGCTGTAAATCAGGACCTTTGTGGCATACAGTTAAGGTCAGAGCAGGGTCACACAATAGTTGCAAGCAGGCAACCGAATTCTGGAGGGCCCCCTCAGGAAGCACTACAGGGAATCGTTACAAATCATGAGGTTGACCTTTTGCACCTGCTCATTGCTTTTGCTTTTGCAAAAATCGTTTTTCGTTTTTTTCGCGCTATTCGCGGGGCGCGGCGTCGTGCGAAACCGACCGCGGAAGCCGCCAATTCGTGCGAATGAGCTTTTTATTTTTTTGCGGCTTGTTGTTTCGCGAGTTTTTTTGCAGTATTCGCGAGCCGCTTGTAGCGCAACACGCGAATTTACCCCAAGGTCGAGTACGGGCGCGGCCATTTTGTTTGCGTGACGTATTTCCGTTTCCGCCCGCTATGTATAATCTCGCGCAGTAAGCGCATTGCGAGTAGAGGTTCGCACGAGATCGCGAGGAAAATCTCGCGCGAACTTACTTTCGCGCTCGTGAACGGGCGCCGGCCATCTTGTTTTTCATTCATTTCCTGTGTCTGGGCATGGTGTTTAATCCTCTTGCTATCTTTGCCATCCTTTGCTTGTTTTCAGTTTTTTTTTTACGATTTTGCTTCTTATCTATCCCTCTCTTTTCCTAGCTGTATATTTTTGTCTTTTCTGCTATTTTTCTTTACTTTTAAACTACTTTTTTAAACTCTTTTCTTTTCTTCTTCCCTATCCTATTCCTTCCTAATTTTCTACTTCCTACCTTACCTGCCCAGACCATGGTGAAGCCAGGCGCCGTGAAGCTGCCCAGGCACTTGAGGGCGGCAGCGGCGGCGGGGAGGAGGAGTCCTGGACCCCGTGCCAGGACACCATGCGGTCGATTGAGGGGGGAGCAGGTGATGCGACGGGAGATCTTCAGCCCGGAGGAAGTGGGCGCGCTGGTCTACTTCGTCCAGCGCCGCCTGCCCAGGACCATCGCGGGAGGCGGCAGGATCGCGGCCGGCGGCTACAACATGCGGGAGCGCCGGAAGTGGTGGGAGAAGGTGTGCTGGGCCATATCCCACCTCTACGGGGTCCAGCGCACCTACAGCCAGGTCACCCATCGCTGGACGGACCTCCTGGACCGGGAGCGCGACCTGCTGGACCAGCTCGGCTTGGAGATCCCCGGGCTTGGTGAGTAGTAGTAGCCATTTCATCACTCACTACTATGATGTTTTCTCCTGCTCTGTGTTGTTGTATTGCAAATATTTGTTTTTTACATGGAGCAAGCCAATAATGCCGCTGATGACGATTACATTGTAGTTAAATTATATTTCAAAATCTTCTGTGCATTTCAGGTGCACTGCTCTCCTTCTCAGTGGCGTTGCTACTATGCTTATTTGTTTTCTATTTTGTGGTCTCATTGGCCTGAGTAACTATTATGTATGAGTGTACTTTACAGAACTGCGTAATGCTAGACACTAGGGGGCAGATTACATTTACAAGCCCTTTGCGCCACGTTTACGTTGCCTTGCGTGACGCAACAGCGGCGTAAACGTGCCGCATCCCTGCGCGTCATTTACAGCATGACGCATCTAGGGAGATGCGTCACGTTATAAAGCCATGGGCCTGCACCACAATGGGTGCGTTCCTAGTACGCAGGGTGGGCGGCCCGGCGGCTGTGCGCCTCGCAAAATTGCCTGCGTGAAATCTACAAGATTTAACGCAGGCACTTCTGCGACGCTGCTACGTCAATTCAATTGCTTGCTTGAAGCAGGCGAAAGGACTGACACAGCATGTTAAGTATTGGGTGGCCCTGAGCATTACTGGAGTTGCATTGCGTTGGCGACGTGACTCCAGCGATGCGCCGCTCTTACGTGACGAGATGCGTCACGCAAGTGCCTACCCTTGCGCCAGGGCGCGCCGCATTGTAAATGAGGCGCTTCTGCCGTGTCGCAAGGGTAGTTTTGCGTGACGCATTTGATCTGGCGCATCTCTGGAGATGCGCCAGAATGCGTAAGTAAGTATGCCCCTAAGGGGCAGAATTGCAATTACCGTCGCATCCCTGCAAAGTAGCAGGGATGCGCCATTAATTGTGCGGCCCGCTACCACCACCAAACATGGTGCGCCGTATTTGCAATGCGGCGCACCATGGGCCCAAAACGTCACCAAAGCTTTACTGCTGGAGTTGCGTCGCAACGATGGCGCAGCTCCAGCAATGCTCTGGGGTACCCTATCTCCCCAATGCTGGGTCAAGCCGTACGTCTGCTTCAAGCAGGTGCAGGGTTTGTGTGGCGCATCATTGTCCTAAAGGTGACTGATTGAAATTTTGTAGATTTCCCTCAGCCACTTTTAGGATGTGTTCCAGCGCAGGAATGCCCTCCCTAGCGCCGGAACGCCCCCTGATGGCGCAGGGCTTTATAACGGGATGCATCTCCCAAATGCATCACGTTGTTATAATATTATACGCCGCACCATGGCGCCCTTTTTTGTTTAGCTGCTGCGTCACAAAAGTCACGCAAGAACGGAGCAAAAGAGCCGCAAGGGGCTTAAATCTGCCCCTTCCTTTGTACCCCTGACAATAAGAAAAATAGTGGCGGTGGATTGATAGTTTGACTATTTAAATGACTGGTAATGTAGCAGGCAACTGTTAGTGTTGTCACTGATCTGACTGAAATCACAATGGAGTTTGTCTGTCACTTTGCGTCTTGCCTGCGGACTGCTGCCTGCCAGTCCTAGGTGAACCTTTCAGTACTTTGTTTAGTGAGTTACGTGACTTTTGAAGTCACAGGTCCGCAAATAAATGAAAAGTAACCCTAATCAATATAATTTCGCGGAAATATTTTGGTATTGTTCTTTTGAAATGTTTGATTTGGTTGACATTGACAAGCAACAATCATCCATGTTTTCTGTTCTTTTTTTCATGTTGTACGTCAGCTCCCCCCAGGGGCGAGGGGAGGACACAGGAGCAGCAGGCGGCGGATGCTGTTCAACAGGGCCAGGATCGGGCAGGCGAGGGCTCCTTTGCTGGCCCCAGTAAGTTTTCATTTTAGACTAGTACCTATTTTTCCTAGCGTTCCTCATTTGATTTTTTCAAAATCGTCTTTGATCTTCTTGTAGACTGTATCTAAATTCTTATCCTGCCTCTACTATGACTCCCTGTGGTATTACTAGATTATTCGTATTAGTCTGTCTGTGTAGGTAACTAAGATTGCACGGTTGGCGAAACTCCCATTTTAGTCAGCAATAGCTCTATCAACTTAGTGCAGTCCTCTGGGATTGTCCATAATGTCTTTTGAAGTGTTCTATCTGCTTTGAAAATTCCCAACTATAAAATGTGAATGACCACCAAGAAATAATAAGATACTACCTTTTGGTTTGGATAGGAGAACAATCCATACCACTACAGTGGCGCGGACAATTCTTCTGCAGAAACAGAACTATGGACAATAAATAGTGCATTGCTTATGAATTATAATAGGCGCTGTTAGAGTTTCCACATACCTCTGTGATAACAGACTTTGAACCCCCAATGTCCTTACTGACTGACTACTACATAGTGTGGCACAGTCATTTACCTCCCGAATTCATCGATCATTGATCCCCAATGATGAATATTATCCAACGTAGCTGAAGAGTACGGAGTCAGAGTCAAGAAGTGTCAGAGGTACGGACTCATGCTTGCAAAAATTGCAAAACCTTTCGCTCAGTCACTCTAGTCACTCTGGACCAAAAAACACAGAGTCTCTCTAAGTTTAAAAGCTTTATTAAAAGTAAACACATTTATTAAAATGAAGTCATAATTAAAAAACGAAACGTTTAACCGAGAATGTAAAAGTGGTTAGTGCTGACGATTAATTGAAGACATTTCTTGTGGTCGAGCCGAGCTCTCACCTTGTTTCAACTTGATCTTGTTGTTAGAAGTCCATCTTCTGTCTGTGTGGAAAAAAATGGTGCGTGTTAAAAAGCCAGCCTTCATCAGTTGTGCCAAAAAGTGCTGCATTACATTGTTTTCACATGTCTTCATTCCTTGACCAAATACTAGTGAGTGGTTTATTCTAACATTCTTAAATGTACTTTGTAGGTGGAACATCAGGTGGCGGGGCCAACGCGGAAGTGGTGGTGGTGCTCGACACGGAGGCGGAGGGCAATTCCTCAGGGGAGGATGCGGCGGTTCCAGTGCCGGCTGTGAGAGTTCAGACGGTGGTGGTGGCGGGCAGAGGTAAGCTCTTATATATTCCTTACTTATTGAGATTGAAGACGTGGCTGGGAAGGAAAGAATATGAGATGCATGGCTGGGTGAATGATGAAGCAATGATTGGTGGAAGGACAACAGCCTGGGTGGGTGACACAGAAACTGTATGTGTCCATATACCTGGATCATGCTACTATCTGACTCTTAGATAGCATATGTGTATCTAGAGCAGGGGTACTCATAGTACGGCCCGCGGGCCGGTGGCGGCCCGGCAAGCCTTCCTTGGCGGTGTGCAGACCTTGCAGACAATCACTGCTCCCCCGGCCCCCACAGAGCAGAGTGGAGATGCAGGGCCACAAAGAGGTGAAATAGAACAAAGCCTCTGCTCTGTGGGGCCGGGCAAGCAGTGATTGTCAGGGTGGAGATGCAGGGGTGCTACAACAAACAAAGCCTCAATAATATGTTAATGGTCTTTTAAAGACCTGTTAAGTACTTTGGTGTGGCTGTCTGTGTGTGCGCGTTTAAGAAGCTGTCTCAGCCCGGGCTGAAGGCTGACACAGACAGACACACACACAGTGAGATGACAGAGGGGGAGGGAGAGGGAGGGCAGGAGGGAGAGAGAGATGGAGAGGGAGGGCAGGAGGGAGAGCATGAGTGAGAGAGATGTATGTAAATGCTGGGTCTGGTGGCTCAGTGGATGAAGGCATCTGCTGCAGGGACCTGTGTGCAACCTCATGGTCACAAGTTTTCGTTTTGCTTTAGCCCCGCCCCCTCTGACTCCGCCCCCACCAGTGCAGCCCTCGGCCACAAACTACACTGTAAATTTAGCCCCTGAGAGAAAGTTTGTGAGTACCCATGATCTACAGAGAGTAGACGGTCAGTGGATGAACTAAGTGTAACTTTGAAGAGCATGTAACACTGCACCCGCACGTCCGTTCCAGTGTAGGAAAGGCAAGGAAAAGAAGTTTTAATTTTGTCCAAATACTACCATCAATAGTAGCAGTAGTTTGTATTGCAAGCACATCATAGATCCGGTTATTAGGGTGGCCACTCCCTACCTCTCTTAATAAGTTTAGTAGTACTCAGTCATTCATGTGTGGATGTATCACTGGTCACTCAATAAAAAGCAAAGCACCTAAAGTCATCCCATATATAAGCAAAAACATCCCATGTGAAGTGATAGATAATCCGATTATTTATCTTCTTCAATTTTCCATTTCTATTACTCATATCCACTGTAGGGTGAAAGTTAAATTAATTAAGCAGTAGCCCTTGAGTTGTAACAGAGTATTCCCAGTGCCACCCATAATAGAAAAGTAAGAGCTTCACCACCTGCATGTACTGGACGGGTACAGTAACGCAACGCAAGTCTAGGTCACTCCTCATGGCGTGCGTCTCTTTTTCTCGGGTGCAAGTTTACTGCGCTGGCATTATGCCGGCTTGCAGAAGATAACGTACCAATTTTCCTAAACAAGAGACAAGAAGAAGAATAAGACTGGTGTACTTTCATAGTCGACTCCAATGGAAGTCCATAGTGCTCGTAGAATTTGTTCCTTAAACTCCCACTAATGTTAGAGCAAGGATGAAGAAGTGTGAGGTTAGATAGATACTGGCCTCATTAGTTATGTAATGCGCTTGCAAGTTGCTAGTTGTAGTGCAACACAAATTTCTGCTGAATGATTGAGTTAATCTTAAAGAGCATTGGTTACAGACTATGTCTTTCTTTCTTCATATAGGTTCTCCTTCCAAACGAACAAGGAGGAAGGAGCTGAGCTGGCTAGAGCGGCCCGGCAACGGAGGATCGATGCCACTGTGGCCGAATATCGGCGGCTGGTGGCCCTGGAGGACGAAGAAAGTGTGCAGTCGACCACAACAACTACGTCGTCTGCATCGGCCTCCGTGCCCCCACGGGCTGCCACCAAGCACAGTGGTCCACCCAGACTGAGCCGGGCTGCCAAAGCCAAACGCCACCACCGAGTAGCAAGGACAACAGCTTTCTCTCACAGCCGTTGCACCTGCAAGGCATTGAAGGCACGCCTGCGCCGCAGTACTCTGATGGTGTCCCGCCTCCAGCAGGAGCTCCACCACTTTTCAAACGAGTTGGAGGGGCTCCGCGTAGAGCACGCCTTGCTCCGCCAGGAGCATGATGCCCTGGCCCAAAAAGTAGACAGCATCCACCCATAGTGTCCCTTGCCCCTTTTTTAGAGACTTTTGGGGGGTGGGAATTGGGAGTTGGGTTTTTGGGGACTTTTGAAGGACAATCATTGGGGTTAGGGAGGGTCTTGCTGGAGATTATTTTGTTAGGGATATAAATATACTTTTTCAAACTTTATCTGAGCATACCCGTTTCTTACTGCTTGCCTGGTGGGTGGGGGTTTAACAGTGACTTTGTTTTCCTGAAAGTTTAGTTCCATTTTCTTCCTTTAAGTGTAAATGCCCAAATGTTTTCAACACTAAGTGCCTCTCACAGAGTAAGTGAAGTGAATCCAAGAGTCCTAGGACTTTAGTAGTACTACCGTCAGTCTCTCGTCTCTCCTACTAATACTCCATTATACCCCCAAACCACCAAACGCTTATCTTACCTCTAATTTGTGTTTGAAAGTAGGGCTAGACCCAGGGCTGGCTCCACGGCAAACAGCGAATAAGGTTGGCAATCTTGGTCGGATAACAGTGGCAGTTGCATGCCTATGAAAAAAAAGAAAATTAAATCTGGTTTGCCCTCCTGAGCAATTCAACGGTACAACTGAGAATATAGCAGGTAACAGAAGTACACTAGAACAGTGCCACATTGTAGCCTAACAAATGGTAAAGTATAACTACTAATTCGGTTGAAGTTCTTTGACATTAGCCATGGGTCTTTGTCAAGCAGAGTAAGAATATATCCTCGGATTTCTTCACCAGCCTGTTGCTATCACCTTATCCTCCCCAGCAAGTGTGTGGATTTATTGCTGTAATTTAGTCACACATCAATCAAAACCAAACAGCCCGGGGGAAGAGGGTTAGGGTTTGAAAAATGGATGGGTACGGGGGTTTTTGGGAAAGGTTTTGGGAGACAAGAAAAAATAGCACAGCATGGACAAACAATTGTGAACATAAACAAATCTTTGGGTACAAACCTATCCATCAATCTTTGAAAGTGCATGCACTACTGCATGCATGTCAGTGAAAAGTAAGTAAGTAGTACTTTCGACAACTGTGGAAGAATGCGACAGTACAGGGCGTGTGTGGAATTATTCATAACGATATTCAACATAAGGTCTCTGTAGCCAGATACCCGAGAGCCTTGCTGGTCACTATAAATCCATTCACAACAACACTCAATGGGGTTGGTCTGGAAGGTATAGTAGATAGAAAAGGAGAAATTGCTTTTTTTCTAGGTGTCCGCTCACTCACCAGGGTTGCCCCTTGGTGACATGCTTCATCATTGGGGCCATCCCAGTCCTCTACGGGCTGGGGCGTGCTGTGACTTGCGAATTACGTAGGAGCACTTACAAATGACTATGTGTGGTGCAGATGTGATAGTGGAGTGGACTAAGTGATGTGTTAAGGGATCAATTTAGAAGCAGACAGAGATCCAAGAAATGCAGTCACAGTCAGAGAAAAAGGCAAGGGATACTGTATCTATGTTGTTGTAGTTGTCCTGTTGGAAGTGGTAAGTAAGTTGCCTGCAGAAAAAAAATCCTCTTATTAGCGGCACTCCTCCATTGCAGTTGACGCTTCGTCCATCGATGTTGGTCACCAGAAGACACCCTGTCCACTGCCTGCCTGATGCTGAATTGTGGCTCGCTAATGTGAAGCCTGACTCCATCCTTTTTTTTCCCCATTGCAGAGACTGAAACCCGGCCTGTAATTATTCAACGAAAAACAGGAAGTGATATAATATTACAACACCACTGATAAATAAATATAAGGTATGTAGGCTGTGGAGTGCAAAAAGTCACAATTTGATTTTCCTAGTAGACAGTACAATATTTTTGAAAGTGCATACTCTGTCTGAGTCACCTTTTGAAGGATAAATAAGTAGGGGCAAATTAATGTAGCGGATCTTTCCCCTCAAGCTAGGTGTACTGTAAACTGTGTTTTAGAACAAAATTAGATCTTCCTAGCAGTGCTCCCACCCAGACCCTTACTAAAGCCAGTCGCAAAAATGTAGAAGACCCCCAATCAAATCTCAAAAAACGAGGCCTAGCAGAAAATTGGTGACAAAACTTACTTTGAAAGTAAAAGTAGGCCGAAGTACCCCCTTCCAAATTACCCCTTACCCACCGTGGATTGCATTCAAACCACTTGCAAGCAACCAAGCAAAAGTAGCCATAGCCAGCATCGCTCCAAGACTCGAAATCCCCCCCACTCAAACACATGCAATAGAAATACTGCTAACCCTAACGAACCCTAAGTTAAGAATAGTGGCAAAGGCTTTCTTTAACTATGCCAAATCCCCCCTTTCCCACCATGGATTTTCTTCAAATGACTTGCAACCAAAATTACACATTCTCACGAGTGCTCTAAGACCCCAGAACTCAGTTGCAAAAATCTAGAACACCCCGAAACACATGCAATCCTGCTGCTAGGGCTAACCCTAACGAACCCTAAGTTACAAAAAGTGCCAAAAGGCTTTTCCGCGAGGATTTTGTCCCAACCACTTCTACCCGGTATTAGACCTTCCCAGGAATGCCCCAAGACCCGCCAACCCACCCGCCAAGAAGCATAACACCCCCAAACAGGCCAAAAGCAAAATCTCACACTTGCAATATTTCTCGGCCTTCGGTCCAAACGCGCTGCGTAGCTAGGCCATAAGTCGGGGTTGCCACGACGGATTTCCTGAAAAGCAAATGCAATCAAGATTAGAGTGTCCCAGCAGTGCTCCCAGGCCACGAAACTCACCCACAAACAGACGGAACCCCCCCTAAGAGCACCTCAAAGGCAAGCAAGTCATCATAAACACAAAAAAATTTCCGCCTGGGATTTGGTCCAAAACACTTTTATGAAATGAAATGAAATGAAATGAAGTGAAAATTAGGCTTATAAAGCGCTGCAGTTGCCCTGAGGCGTCCAGGCGCTGGAGCTAAACCTAACAAACCTGACCACTGAAGCTATTAGTTGTTGAACAGGAGGGTTTTAAGCTGTTTCCTGAAGCTGGTGAGATTTGTATTGTTTCGCATCTGCAGAGGGAGAGTGTTCCACAGTTTGGCAATGTTGTATGAGAATGAGCGTCCTCCTGCTCTGGTTCTAAATATTCGAGGGATTTTGGCAAGAGTAGCAGTGAGGAGCGTAGAGTTTTATTGGGTTGGTATGGGGAAATCAGGGAAGAGTTGATTTCTGGGCCCATTCTCCAGAAAGTCTGGTGGGCGATGCAGAGAGCCTTAAATTTTACTCTATCCCTGACAGGCAGCCAGTGTAGAGTTTTTAGGCCGGATTTTATTGAGGTCCTCCGAGGGATTCCCAGGAGCGCCCGAGCAGCACAGTTTTGAGTGCGCTGGAGTTTTTGTAGAGTATAGTCCGGGGCTCCCAGATAAAGGGCATTGTTGAAATCCAGCCGTGATTGGATCAGGCCCTGTATGACAATCTGTCTGGCCTCGAATGGAAGGAGGGGAAGAATTTTTTTGATTACCCTAAGAAGGCCAATACAAGTGGCTGACACCTTAGTGGCCTGAGTGTTTAGGCTCAGCGATTTGTCGAGCCATACTCCCAGACTTTTGATATTGTCTTTGGGGAGAGGGGGGGGGCCCATACTTGAGGGCCAAATTAGCTCCAGAGTGGAAGGAGTTGCTGGGCCAAGGAGCATAAGCTCCGTTTTATCATCGTTGAGCTTCAAGCATGAGCTCGACATCCACCTTTTTACGTCCTCCAAGCAGGCCGCCAGGTCAGGTGGAGTCTGGAGACCGCTCTTCTGTGCAAGGGAGACCACCAGCTGGGTGTCGTCCGCATAGGAGATGATATTGACACCATGCGGACGAACAATCCCAGCCAGCGGCCTCATGTACACATTGAAGAGCGTAGGGCTTAGGGAAGAGCCCTGCGGCACGCCGCACCCCAGTGGCCTACTAGAGGATACAGATGTGCCGTCGAAAACCTGGAAGGCTCTGTCTGACAGGAAGGATTCCAGCCACGACAGGGCATCTCCGGATACTCCCAGGTCGGCAAGACGGTTCAACAAGATCCGGTATTAGAGCTTCCCAGCAATGGCCCCAGAGCCGTCAACCCAGGAGAAAACGAGTAGAAGACCCCCCAAACAGCCAAAGAGCAAAAGTACAAAAATGGGGACTTAGTCAATTTTTCACAAATTTCCCAAATCACTCCGCGCGCGCTCTGCAGCTAGGCCCTAACTCCCCTCTGCCACCATGGATTTGCTTCAAACCTCTTGCAAAGTAAAGTATATATAGCCAGCAGTGCGCCCAGACCCCGAAACACACCCACAAACACCAGGAAGCCCCCCAAACAGGCCCCCGAAAACGCTACATTGAGCAAAATGTCAGAAATAGCCAAAAAAAAATCGGCCTGGATTTTGTCCCAACCACTTCTACCCGGTATTAGACCATCCCAGGAATGCCCCAAGACCCGCCAACCCACCCGCCAAGAAGCATAACACCCCCAAACAGGCCAAAAGCAAAATCTCATACTTGCAATATTTCTCGGCCTTCGGTCCAAACGCGCTGCATAGCTAGGCCATAAGTCGGGGTTGCCACAACGGATTTCCTGAAAAGCAAATGCAATCAAGATTAGAGTGTCCCAGCAGTGCTCCCAGACCCCGAAACTCACCCACAAACACCAGGAAGCCCCCCAAACAGGCCCCCGAAAAGGCTACATTGAGCAAAATGTCAGAAATAGCCAAAAAAAAATCGGCCTGGATTTTGTCCCAACCACTTCTACCCAGTATTAGACCTTCCCAGGAATGCCCCAAGACCCGCCAACCCACCCGCCAAGAAGCATAACACCCCCAAACAGGCCAAAAGCAAAATCTCATACTTGCAATATTTCTCGGCCTTCGGTCCAAATGCGCTGCGTAGCTAGGCCATAAGTCGGGGTTGCCACGACGGATTTCCTGAAAAGCAAATGCAATCAAGATTAGAGTGTCCCAGCAGTGCTCCCAGACCACGAAACTCACCCACAAACAGACGGAACCCCCCCTAAGAGCACCTCAAAGGCAAGCAAGTCATCAATAACACAAAAAAATTTCCACCTGGGATTTGGTCCAAAACACTTTTATCCGGTATTAGAGCTTCCCAGCAATGGCCCCAGAGCCGTCAACTCACCTGCAAAGAGGTACAACAACACCCCCACAAGTGCTGAGTCTTTCTTCATTGGGCGTAAACCAGCCCTCTGGTTTGATGGAAATAGGAGTCTGGAGGAGGAGGATAGAGGAGCATGTTCTTCTGAACTTGTGAACCTGAGGAATGCAGACTGCGGCAACTTCAAATCAATTAGCAAACCAGTGAAGACAGTTCTGCTGATGGGCTTGATTTTGTGATTATCTGATTAAAGTTTGAAATATATTAACTGTGCACAACAAAGAAAGACAGACACACAGGAATAAAAGTGAATAAGGATGAAAAAGAAAGTTATTGATTCGTTGTCTCATTTTCAGGGCTCGGTATCACGGTCCAGGAATAAGAATAAGGCTTCGTCATCATACTCTGCGAATTCAGGCAGGGTGAGCTCAGTGTCACCTGACAGAGTAGAAATTCCCTCATCTATGTTGCTGGCCACCTCCTCTTCATCCGGCACGCTTTCTCGTACTCTGAAATCTGGTGGTATGAGGTGCTGATTCATCTTGGTCATTGTTAACCTCTCCACATTTTTGGGCGAGAGGCGGCTCCGTTTGGGAGTTACAATGCCACCAGCAGCACTGAAAACCCGTTCAGAAGACACACTTGCGAGTGGGCAAGACAAGTAGTTTAAAGCCAGGTTGGTGAGCTGTGGCCACAATTCTTTTTTCCCATGCCAATACGCCAATGGGTCAGAATTAACATAGACCTCTGTTGAGTCATTCAGATAGTCCTTCACCATCGACTCAAGGTCCTCATCAAAGGTTCCTCCACTTTGCTTAGCTCTTGCTGTGCCTCTGACCTTTTGAGAACCAAACCCACGCAGAGCTAGCCAATCCTCTTCAGCCTCCAATGTTTCTGTTGTGTCTTGTGCAGATGATCCGGTTGCCGGTGTCTTTAACGGCTGAGAGGTCACTTGTGCCACAGCCACAGGTGCAGAAGTGGATTGTTTTGACTGGGGATGGCCTGCTGATGTACTGCCATTTCCTTCAATTTTCAGCCGTTCTCTTTCAAACCTCTTGGCTGACAAGGCTAGCCAACGTGGATCCAGAATAGTAGCACAAATGTAATGCTGTTCTGAGTGGATCTTTTTAAGACGTTCATCACCTTGTAGGAGCTCTAATAATTTCTCAGCCAGAAGCAAAGAGTCTTGGTTTTTGTCATCTTTTTCAAACACAGAACACACCTCCTTCAGTTGGTCCTCCAGCATGTACAACAATGGGATAGCTTTTCCCAAATTAGAGTCCTCCTTGCTGACTGCACGCGTGAAGAACTCAAAAGGACGAAGCATGCGTGTCAGGCTTTGAACTATGTTCCATTGCGCCGCACCCATCCTCAGCTCCTCTGTACCCTCTGTAAGGAAATATGGATCGAGTTCCGTATACTGCTCATACAGACGCTCAAGCATGTAGAAGGTTGAGTTCCAATGTGTTACCACCTCCTGGATGAGTGCTTTCACTGGCATTTGACGTTGATATAGCAGGCTCCTCAGCTGCTTCCGGGCCTTAAAAGAATGGCTGAAATGCTTGCACATTTTTCGGCAGGTGTCCAATACACTGTACGCTGCACTGCCTTTATTACCCAAGAATTTTTGGACAACCAGGTTTATACAGTGCGCCAAACACGGCACTCTGAAATAGTCACCGTCCCTCATGGCCTTAACTATATTGGCGCCATTGTCCCTGGAAACATAACCAACCTGGCATTTTAGTGGGGACAGGCAGTTAAGGACCTTTGTGTTAAAGACATCCAAAATGTTTTCTGCTGTGTGACGTTTCTCCAAACCAAACATGGCTAGTGTTGCATGTTTCCGAGCAGCTTTAAAAACAATGTCCGCGTCAACACCTGCGTTTAGCTTTGCTTTAGCCCCTGAAAAAGAGACCCAGTGTGCAGTGATGCACATGTAATCAGCGCCCGCGCCACTGGTCCACATGTCTGTTGTCAGATGTATAGTGTGAACAGCACTCTTCTGCAAAGCTGCCCCAATCACCTTCAGAACATCTTCATGTAGTGCTGGAACCGCAACTCGGGCAAAATAGAACCGGCTAGGAACCTTCCATTTAGGGCAGAGCGCTGCCACTAATTCTAGAAAACCAACCCCTTCTACAAAAGAAAAAGGGAGAAGGTCCAGAGCTAGCATTTTAGCCAGCTTAGTGTTATACAGACGCGTCAGTGGGTGGTTGCGTTCATATTGCGCTTCTGTAAACAACATCTTTTTAATGTTGCCCTGGACCAAGGATTTACGGGATGATGATGATATCTTCGACCCAATTACGCTCGCTGATGAACTTTTCCGCATTGATGTCTCACTCTCTCCCACACTCTTAGTGTGCCTCACATGGGGTGTGCTGCTGACAGGGGTACTGGGTGTAAGTGAAGTGTTTGAATCGTCTTCTTCCTCCTCGTCATCATCAGATGAAAAATCAACGTTTTCATTACGTGCAATTCCGGCTTGCTTAAACGCCTCTAGGTGCGGAAACCATTGGACAGGGTGCGCTCTCTTAAGATGACCTCTCTGGCCTCTGGTACCATAGTTAGAACCAAGCTTACCACGACCAACTCGAAGCTTACAAATGCTACAAATGGCTACGTTTTCCATTTTTGGGCAAACACTAAAGAAGTCCCAAACTGGAGACTTGAAATGTCTTTGGGGGCCGGAGGAGGCGGCGATACTGGTGGTGGTGGTCCTGCTGCTAATGCCAGATGAAGTGGAGGACGTGGATTGCCGAACTTCAGTACGTTTTGCACTTTCACCACCACGAATTGAGGTCGAGGTGGGTACCTTCTTGCGAGGAAGAAATATGGAAGCGGTAGGTTTTGGTGTACTACTTAACTCCAAATCTAATGATTGTTGTGTTTCCATTTCCATTGCCTCCTCGTCGAGATCATCATCACGCTCAGCAGCTTCTCAGGATAGGGTCAAAATGTCTCTTTGCTGCATGCCCGGTGGGGCTGCAGTGACCTTTGTGATGACTGGCTCGTCGTCATCGTGAGAGGCTTCATCACCAGCAGAATCTGTCACTTCTTGTTGAGCCTCATCACACTCCATAGGTATGAGTTTTTCGACGACCTTCCTTTTACGCTTAGGTACCTTTGTCAGATCATGGTGTGCCTCACTGTCAGACCGCAGTTGTGGTTCCCAAGACGGATCACTTACATCAGAAGGAGGTGGGCTTGAAGAAGATGTAGACACCCCCCTTGATCTTTTCCTTGCTAGGGATGTGGAAGACAATGAATGATCATCAGGAGGAGTGGCTTCCAATACCTCGGCTTCATTGTCGATTTCCTGATGTGCCCCTACTTCGGGAGGAACAACTATTGTGGGCACTTGTGAACCTTCATGCACCTTTGCTTGCGCATCTCCTTTTGCTGCCTCTCCTTCCACATGTACTTGGGCGTGTACTTGCACATGGTGTTGTTGTTGCGGCTGTGGTTGTTCAACACTTGTCAGATGAGTTACAACAACCTGTGTTGATTCAGGGACATTGCTGCTACTTCCTTGCGATGAGCCAACATCACTGGTCGATGGTGATTGGAGAAGTACACTGACTGCCTCTGAAGCACTCAAGGGCTTTGACTTAAGTTGGCGTGGTGGTGGAGGCACTGAACCCAATGGAGCAGGGGTGCTGCTCCCAGCTTGGTCCCCAGCAGATCCTGCTGCTGCAGGCGTACTTTTTTTTTTCTCCCAAAAAACGTGGCGGGTGGCACACCAGCCTCCTTGGTAACTTGCTTCTTCTGCTCCTTACTAGCAACTTTCTTGCTAGAGGAGCTACGGAGACCTTTTTTTGGGGCCATCTTCTTCAGAGCAGGTCAGACAGCAGGCCGCAGTTGCACGAATTGTAGAGTTGTCTGAGGCCAGACGTGACGTCGCGTGACGTTATGCTGCACACACACACCTCTGCAGGACTTCTTCCTGGCACTGGTGGTTCTCTTGAGTCTTGTGCACCTAAAAACAATGGAAGACAGAGGAACATCAGTTCAGTTATACAGCACAAAAGAAATCGAAAAACACTGCAAAATCAGCACAATCCCATTCCATCCATGCCCTCCATGATGTTTAAGTTCAAGACAGCCCACAGAAAGACTAGGCCCATGCTAGACTCAAATACCCTGCCCTGGTGAAAAGGCCACAAGTACAGGCCCAAAAAACGAAAATCACTGAAAAATCAGCACAATCCCAATCCATCCATGCCCTCCATGATGTTTAAGTTCAAGACAGCCCACAGAAAGACTAGGCCCATGCTAGACTCAAATACCCCTGGTGAAAAGGCCACAAGTACAGGCCCAAAAAACGAAAATCACTGAAAAATCAGCACAATCCCAATCCATCCATGCACTCCATGATGTTTAAATTCAAGACAACCCACAGAAAGACTAGGCCCATGCAAGACTCACTACCCCTGGGCATAAATAAAAGTTGAAAAGTAGGCAAAATGGTTGCAGGCCTAACAACAAAGCCTGCATTCAAAATGGCCACTTGCCTGCCAGCACATGGCCAGTGCCTGTAGCTGCACTCAAAATGGCCACCAGCCACATGGCCTGTCCCTCCCCATAAACACCCCCAAAAATCGAAAAACACTGCAAAATCAGCACAATCCCATTCCATCCATGCCCTCCATGATGTTTAAGTTCAAGACAGCCCACAGAAAGACTAGGCCCATGCTAGACTCAAATACCCTGCCCTGGGGAAAAAGCCACAAGTACAGCCCCAAAAAACGAAAATCAATGAAAAATCAGCACAATCCCAATCCATCCATGCCCTCCATGATGTTTAAATTCAAGACAACCTACAGAAAGACTAGGCCCATGCTAGACTCAAATACCCCTGGTGAAAAGGCCACAAGTACAGGCCCAAAAAACGAAAATCACTGAAAAATCAGCACAATCCCAATCCATCCATGCCCTCCATGATGTTTAAATTCAAGACAACCCACAGAAATACTAGGCCCATGCAAGACTCACTACCCCTGGGCATAAATAAAGGTTGAAAAGTAGGCAAAATGGTTGCAGGCCTAACAACAAAGCCTGCATTCAAAATGGCCACTTGGCTGCCAGCACATGGCCAGTGCCTGTAGCTGCACTCAAAATGGCCACCAGCCACATGGCCTGTCCCTCCCCATGAACACCCCCAAAAATCGAAAAACACTGCAAAATCAGCACAATCCCATTCCATCCATGCCCTCCATGATGTTTAAGTTCAAGACAGCCCACAGAAAGACTAGGCCCATGCTAGACTCAAATACCCCTGGTGAAAAGGCCACAAGTACAGCCCCAAAAAACGAAAATCACTGAAAAATCAGCACAATCCCATTCCATCCATGCCCTCCATGATGGTTAAGTTCAAGACAGCCCACAGAAAGACTAAGCCCATGCTAGACTCAAATACCCTGCCCTGGTGAAAAGGCCACAAGTACAGCCCCAAAAAACGAAAATCACTGAAAAATCAGCACAATCCCAATCCATCCATGCCCTCCATGATGTTTAAATTCAAGACAACCTACAGAAAGACTAGGCCCATGCTAGACTCAAATACCCCTGGTGAAAAGGCCACAAGTACAGGCCCAAAAAACGAAAATCACTGAAAAATCAGCACAATCCCAATCCATCCATGCCCTCCATGATGTTTAAATTCAAGACAACCCACAGAAAGACTAGGCCCATGCAAGACTCACTACCCCTGGGCATAAATAAAGGTTGAAAAGTAGGCAAAATGGTTGCAGGCCTAACAACAAAGCCTGCATTCAAAATGGCCACTTGCCTGCCAGCACATGGCCAGTGCCTGTAGCTGCACTCAAAATGGCCACCAGCCACATGGCCTGTCCCTCCCCATGAACACCCCCAAAAATCGAAAAACACTGCAAAATCAGCACAATCCCATTCCATCCATGCCCTCCATGATGTTTAAGTTCAAGACAGCCCACAGAAAGACTAGGCCCATGCTAGACTCAAATACCCCTGGTGAAAAGGCCACAAGTACAGCCCCAAAAAACGAAAATCACTGAAAAATCAGCACAATCCCAATCCATACATGCCCTCCATGATGTTTAAATTCAAGACAACCTACAGAAAGACTAGGCCCATGCTAGACTCAAATACCCCTGGTGAAAAGGCCACAAGTACAGGCCCAAAAAACGAAAATCACTGAAAAATCAGCACAATCCCAATCCATCCATGCCCTCCATGATGTTTAAATTCAAGACAACCCACAGAAAGACTAGGCCCATGCAAGACTCACTACCCCTGGGCATAAATAAAGGTTGAAAAGTAGGCAAAATGGTTGCAGGCCTAACAACAAAGCCTGCATTCAAAATGGCCACTTGCCTGCCAGCACATGGCCAGTGCCTGTAGCTGCACTCAAAATGGCCACCAGCCACATGGCCTGTCCCTTCCCATGAACACCCCCAAAAATCGAAAAACACTGCAAAATCAGCACAATCCCATTCCATCCATGCCCTCCATGATGTTTAAGTTCAAGACAGCCCACAGAAAGACTAGGCCCATGCTAGACTCAAATACCCCTGGTGAAAAGGCCACAAGTACAGCCCCAAAAAATGAAAATCACTGAAAAATCAGCACAATCCCAATCCATCCATGCCCTCCATGATGTTTAAATTCAAGACAACCTACAGAAAGACTAGGCCCATGCTAGACTCAAATACCCCTGGTGAAAAGGCCACAAGTACAGGCCCAAAAAACGAAAATCACTGAAAAATCAGCACAATCCCAATCCATTCATGCCCTCCATGATGTTTAAATTCAAGACAACCCACAGAAAGACTAGGCCCATGCAAGACTCACTACCCCTGGGCATAAATAAAGGTTGAAAAGTAGGCAAAATGGTTGCAGGCCTAACAACAAAGCCTGCATTCAAAATGGCCACTTGCCTGCCAGCACATGGCCAGGGCCTGTAGCTGCACTCAAAATGGCCACCAGCCACATGGCCTGTCCCTTCCCATGAACACCCCCAAAAATCGAAAAACACTGCAAAATCAGCACAATCCCATTCCATCCATGCCCTCCATGATGTTTAAGTTCAAGACAGCCCACAGAAAGACTAGGCCCATGCTAGACTCAAATACCCCTGGTGAAAAGGCCACAAGTACAGCCCCAAAAAATGAAAATCACTGAAAAATCAGCACAATCCCAATCCATCCATGCCCTCCATGATGTTTAAATTCAAGACAACCTACAGAAAGACTAGGCCCATGCTAGACTCAAATACCCCTGGTGCAAAAGGCCACAAGTACAGGCCCAAAAAACGAAAATCACTGAAAAATCAGCACAATCCCAATCCATCCATGCCCTCCATGATGTTTAAATTCAAGACAACCCACAGAAAGACTAGGCCCATGCAAGACTCACTACCCCTGGGCATAAATAAAGGTTGAAAAGTAGGCAAAATGGTTGCAGGCCTAACAACAAAGCCTGCATTCAAAATGGCCACTTGCCTGCCAGCACATGGCCAGTGCCTGTAGCTGCACTCAAAATGGCCACCAGCCACATGGCCTGTCCCTCCCCATGAACACCCCCAAAAATCGAAAAACACTGCAAAATCAGCACAATCCCATTCCATCCATGCCCTCCATGATGTTTAAGTACAAGACAGCCCACAGAAAGACTAGGCCCATGCTAGACTCAAATACCCCTGGTGAAAAGGCCACAAGTACAGCCCCAAAAAACGAAAATCACTGAAAAATCAGCACAATCCCATTTCATCCATGGCCTCCATGATGTTTAAGTTCAAGACAGCCCACAGAAAGACTAGGCCCATGCTAGACTCAAATACCCCTGGTGAAAAGGCCACAAGTACAGCCCCATAAAACGAAAATCACTGAAAAATCAGCACAATCCCAATCCATCCATGCCCTCTATGATGTTTAAGTTCAAGACAACCCACAGAAAGACTCAGTCCACCCACCACTGAGTACCCCTGGGCAAAAGGCCCCAAAAAGGCCCAAAAATCGAAAATTCCAAAATTTTTGTTGCAGCAACTGTAATGCACCAAACAAACTTACTTGTAAAATTTCTAATCTAACAGTGATCCAAAGAAAGTCAAAAAGGCCTCAAATCCAAAGATCCAGCAGCATCCACAAAAAGTAATCCTTCCAGCTCCAGATCCAAATGAAAAGTGACCAGGAGATGGACAAAGCACTGGGAGGAGCCTGCTGAACAGGAACAGGAAGTTGAAGACTGTGGGGCACTTCCTTCCTCCCACCCCCCTCTCCCCCTCCCCAAAATGGACTCCTCGCTAAAAAAGTGCAGGCAAATGTCAACCTAAGGAGTTATTCAGATAAAAATCATCATTTCAAGAAGGTTTATGCTGCTTGCTGGTGGATTTCTTGTGCAGAATTGCAAATTTTATATTTTCGCTTGTGCGAGATTCTTGCTGCTCGCGGCATCTCAAATCTCGCAATTGCGAAGTACCGCGAGACGTGATCTCGCCGTACTCGCGTTGACAAACTATCGCTGGCAAGCCGCGATGACGTAATCGCGTTCGCCAATTCCCGCGGGATCACACAGCAAGATCCAAAATGCCGCAGCACTCACAAACTATCGAGAAATACAACTCGGCAAACGATGATAAACGCCGCACGCCGCAAAAATTGTATCACCAACGCCGCGCGCCGCAAAAAAGATCCGCTGCGTGCGAATTTGCGGATTTTGCGGGAAATTCGCAAATCTCGCGGATTGCGAATTTCCCAAAAATCCGCGAGCGAAACGGATTTTCCACCCATGCTTAACGCACGTTCACTTGGGGTACGCATTGCTCGCGTATGGTTACAATGCAATAGAGAAACGAGACGTACACACGCACCTTCACTTGGGGTACGCGCTGCTCCGTATGGCTACAATGCAATAGGAAAACGAGGCGTACACATGCACGTTCAATTGGGGTACGCATTGCTCGCATATGGCTACAATGCAATAGGGAAAGGAGGCGTACACACGCACGTTCACTTGGGGTATGCTCTGCTCCGTATGGCTAAAATGCAATAGGGAAACGAGGCGTGCACACGCACGTTCACTTGGGGTATGCATTGCTCGCGTATGGCTACAATGCAATAGGGAAACGAGGCGTACACACGTCCGTTCACTTGGGGTACGCATTGCTCTGTATGGCTACAATGCAATAGTGAAACGAGGTGTACACACGCACGTTCACTTGGGGTATGCATTGCTCGTCAATCAGCATTCAAGAATCGTCTCGGCAACAACGCCCATAACAGCAAGGAACTATTCAACATCGTCAAAGAATTCACCAACCCCACCGCAGCCTCAAACGACATCACTCCCTCCCAAGACCTCTGCGATTCGCTATCCTCCTTCTTCTACAACAAAATTGCCGACATACATAACAGCTTCGAAAACAGCTCCAACGAACAACCCTCTCCACCCCCCTCAGAACCTAAACTGCCTTCTAACAACCTCAGCGCCTGGAACCCAGTCACCACTGAAGACACCATCCGCCTCATGAATTCCATCCACTCTGGCTCGCCAACCGACCCATGTCCCCACCACATCTTCAACAAAGCAGACTCCATCATCGCACCCCATCTCCGTGATGTCATCATCTGCTCATTCATCTCTGCTACCTTCCCAGAAAGCTGGAAACATGCCAAAGTCAGCGCCCTCCTGAAGAAACCCACAGCAGACCCCACTGAACTTAAAAACTACTGCCCCATATCCCTCCTCCCATTCCCGGCCAAAGTCATTGAGAAAGCCGTCAATAGCCAACTCGCCGCCTTCCTCGAATCCAACAACTCCCTCGACCCCTCACAGTCCGGCTTTCCAGCTAAACACAGTACCGAAACCGCCCTCATCGCAGCAACGGACGACATCCGTACACTACTAGACAACGGAGAAACAGTAGCCCTCATTCTACTCGACCTCTCCGCCGCCTTTGACACTGTCTGTCACAGCACCCTCATACAACGCCTCAGCAACATCGGCATAAAAGGAAAACCTTGGACTGGATCATCTCGTTCCTAGCTGGGAGAACTCAGAGAGTCCGACTTCCCCCATTCAAATCAGAGGCCACCGAAGTCATCTGCAGTGTACCACAAGGTTCATCACTCAGTCCCACCCTCTTCAACGTTTACATGAGTCCACTCGCTTCCATCGCACGTCAACACAGCCTTAACATCATCTCCTACGCCGACGACACCCAGCTGATCCTTTCCCTCACCAAAGACCCCAACACTGCCAAAACCAATCTTTACGAAGGCATGAAAGAAGTAGCCGTATGGATGAAAAACAGCCGCCTTAAACTTAACTCAGACCAAACGGAAGTGCTCATCCTAGGATCATCCCCCTCTGCCTGGGACGACTCATGGTGGCCTTTGGATCTGGGCTCAGCACCCATACCCACAGATCACGCACGTAACCTAGGCTTCATCCTAGACTCCTCCCTCTCGATGACCAGACAAGTCAACGCCGTCTCATCCTCCTGCTTCAATGTACTTCGTGTGCTCAAAAAAATCTTCCATTGGATCCCCGCCGAGACAAGAAAGACTGTCACCCACGCACTGGTCACTAGCCAACTGGACTATGGAAACACCCTCTACGCCGGAACCACAGCCAAATTACAGAAAAAACTCCAACGCATCCAAAACGCATCAGCCAGACTCATTTTGGACATCCCTCGCCAAGATCACATTACCGGCCACATGAAAGACCTCCACTGGCTTCCCCTCAACAAGAGAATAACATTCCGTCTCCTCACCCACGCACACAAGGCCCTCTACAAACTAGGTCCCGAATGCCTCAACACTCGACTATCCTTCTACACACCCACCCGCCAACTAAGATCCTCCAATCAAGGCCTCGCCGCAGTTCCGCGTATCCAAAGATCCACCATGGGAGGTAGATCCTTCTCCTACTTGGCAGCCAAGACCTGGAACTCACTCCCCACTCGCCTCCGCCTTACTCAGAACCACATCTCCTTCAGAAAAGAACTTAAAACCTGGCTATTCGATAAATAATGAATCCCATCCCTAAGCGCCTTGAGACCCTCTGGGTGAGTAGTGCGCTACATAAATTCTTGAACTTGAACTTGAACTATTCATGGCAACATTGGGAGAGTGACCCCAGGAAATCACATGGCAGGGATGTAGGTGTAGACTCATGTTGACGATGTGGATGTATACATCTGCATGGCATCCTTCCATCAGCAGGCCTTAGGTGTGGCAAACAGTGAAGTAGCACAGGAAATGTGAACTTGTGGCACATTTGATGTGTGAAGAGCTGTTGACACATGTCATTAATCATGGTGCCCATGTGTTTCACATACATTCAACACTTCTCACCTGAGTAACGTCTTGAACATATTGTGATGCACATCAACACTGGAATGGCACACCATTCAGTACAGGCAACTGTCACATGATGACAGCAACATGCCCACTGTCACAGATGTCAAATTGACGCCCAGCATGACTCTGTGTGATCACGTCATGTGTGTGCCATGTGCGATATTGTGCATGCTGTTTGTATCTGAAAGAAACAGGTTAGTATTAGATTCCTTACCTTAGAATATCCCCATGCGTTCGACTGTATCTGGAAATTTTTGCTTAGCAGTACCCTTGCGCGTCGGTATGCGTCGTCTGCGGCTCCGCGTCTGTCGTAGGCATCGTGTGCGCCATGATGACATCGTCAGAGTACTTAGACGCCGCCTCCGCGTGCTGACGTCAGTTCTTCTTTCTCCACGCCAGCAGCGCAGATCCCCAATAAGTGGTACCTTAGTCATTTTGTAACTAAACTTTGTACGATCCCTTTTGATCATTTTACTTGAGTCTTCAAATCTGGAGGGTGCCAATAGGGATGGCAGGTTTCAAGCCTTGTGATGATTGCGACCGACTGATGTCGGTCACCGACCCTCACCGTCAGTGTCTCCACTGTCTCAACGTCAACCACGATGACAAGAGCTGCTCCGACTGCCGGGCCCTGACTTCTAAAACTAGGTAGGAGCGGTCCAGCAAGCGGCTTGGACTACAGCAGTCGGCCCCGCACAGCAAGAGGTCCCGGTCCGGACGGAGGTCGAGGGACCGGACGCGGGGTCGGAGCCACCAGAGCTCCGGGAGTCGGCATCACTCCTCTGGGTCAAAGTCGTCAGGTAAGCACAAGAAGTCAAAGAGACGTCATCGCTCTTCCAACTCCCCACGATGCTTGCGCAACGCGGCCGGAGGTTCGGGTGACACCGCCCACGCGACTCCGTTGGAGTTGCGGGCGTCTCAGCCTGCCCCACACTCTTCGGTCCCTGGGCAGCATGCAACGCCGTAGGAGTCAGAACGCTTCCTCATGGCCATGAGGTCCATCGCTGCTCCGACGGGATCCGTGGCAGCTTCGGGCCCAGCGGACCCGTCTGGGAGCCCTAGCGGGTCAGGTGCTTCAGCCCCGATGCCGTCGGGTGCTTTGGCTCTGACGCCGCCTGCGCCTTTGGCCCGGCGCCGCAGGGCCCCACTGGACCCGCTTCTGGATCCTGGTCATCGCTGATTGACCTCACGACCTCACTAGCACCGGTCCCCCAGGTGTGACCCCTGGTGCCGTCCTCGGGCGGTGCCGTCCCCGATACCTCACTCGATCCGGCTCCGGCATTGGAACAGCACCGCTGGACGCCGCTTTTGATGCCGCTTGTGGAGTTTAACTTCAAAGAGCCGGGCCCATCTTTTGATAACCCTGATTATCAGGGAATGGGTGATGAGGAGTATTGGGAGGGGGCTGAAGACCCTCTGACACGTGAGTGTCAGTCCCAAGAGGACTGGACAGGTGGACTGGGGGATGCGAGTGGTCTGGACACCTCGCCAGACACTGGTTTTGTCTCAAATCCTACTGTGGCTTGGGAGGAGGGGGCAACCTACAGTGTGGTGTTGACGCAGGCAGCCAAAGCCTTGGCCCTTGATCTCCCTGTCGCGGCCGTGAGGACCAACCTCCTCACAGAGGTCCTTAAACTGCAGTCAAGCTCGGCTGAGCCTCTGCTGCTGTTTAATGAGGCATCGGCTGACGTTATTTTGTGCACTTGGTCCAGGCCCGCTACGGGTTTGGGTGTAGATAGGAACGTGGCCAGACGCCAACGCCCGCCTCGGCCGACCCATGTTTCCTGTCCACCCACCCCACCCCGAGAGCCTGGGCATCCAGGCCTCCAATTCCCAGACCGCATTCCCGCCGGCTCCGCCGGACAGGGAATCCAAGAGGTTTGAGCAGTACGGCAAGAAGGTATTCTCCTCCCTGAGTCTATGACAGCAGTCTTCCAACATCGCATGCCTCTTGGTCCACTACACCCACTCTCTGTGGGACACGGTCATGGAACTGCTACCAGAGTGCCTGTTGAAGGTACGGGCCAAACTCGGCCAAGCCCTTGTGGAAGTCCGAGATGCGGCACGGTATTAGATCCGGTGTGGGCTGGATACCACCGGCTCACTGGGCAGAGCAATGGCAAAGACGGTGGTGATTTGTCGCTACACCTGGTTGAGGTCTGCAACATTTTTGGCCGTTGCCCAGAATACACTCATGGACATGCCGTTTGATGTCCGTCACCTTTTTGGCTAGAGCGCTTTAAGGAGTCTAGGGCTACGGCCAGGTCCATGGGCTTCTCGGCCCCGCACCAGCTAACTGGTACCTTTTGCTCATTACGTAGTAGCCAAGGAAGGGGCGCCCCCACATGTGCTGCCAGCCACGCACCGCAGACTAACAACCAACGCGGTGGCGGCCGTGGTAACCGCCGTGGCGGCGGTCAGGGACAGCGGCGAGGTCAGTCCACACCTTCCCCTGCAGCATCTGCCTCCAAACCCTCCTAGTCCATGCTTTCAGGCCCATGTGACGCCAGTGGGGGGCAGGGTTCGCCATCACCTCCACCACTGGCGCACTGTCACATTGGACAGGTGGCTGCTGCAAATCGTCCCAAGGGGTTCCTCCCTCCCCTTTGAGGCGACCCCTCAAGCCATGCCACTGCATTACCACCCCGTATCATGGGATCATTTGCAACTTCTGCAGGTGGAAGTTACAGCCCTCTTGGCCAAGGGGGCCATCGTGCACGTTCCTGGGCCAGAAGTAGGGGGGGTTGCTACTCCCACTACTTACTGGTACCCAAGAAGGCAAATGGGGGCCTACGCCCTATCTTGGACATAAGGAACGTCAATAGCTTCCTCCGGAAGGAGAAGTTCAAAATGCTGACACTGGCTCAGGTCCTAGCTGCCCTGGACCCAGGAGACTGGATGGTAGCCTTGGACTTGCAGGACGCTTATTTCCACATCCCCGTCCTGCCGGCCCACCGGCGCTACCTGCGGTTCACGGTAGGCCACAAGCACATTCGGTTTACCGTGCTCCCCTTCGGCCTTACCGGCGCACCACGGATGTTCACGAAGGTGATCCCGGTGGTGGCAGCTCATGTGCGCAGGTTAGGGGTTTCAGTCTTCCCTACCTCAACGACTGGTTGTTGAAGGCGGGCTTGCACCAGACCGTCGTCATCCACCTCCAGACAACGGCAGACCTCCTGCACCAGCTGGGGTTTGGCATCAATGTGCGGAAGTCACACCTGTGCCCCTCTCAGTGGATCCTCTTCATCGGAGCGCTTCTCGACTAGGCACAGTTTCGGGTTTATCCACCCGAACAGCGGGTCTGGGATATTCTGCCTCTGATTCCACTCTTGCAGCCTTTATACCGGGTCTCGGTCAGGTTGACGCTGCGGCTTCTGGGGCTGATGGCCTCCGGCATCCTTCTGGTGCATCACGCCAGGTGGAGGATGCGGGCTCTGCAGTGGCACCTGAAGTTTCAGTGGGCCCAGCATCAGGGCAACCTGCCCGACCATGTTATGCTCTCCGAGGGCACTGCGAGACAGCTGCAGTGGTGGCTCACGTACCGCGATTGGGTCAGCAGCAGATCCCTCTCCCTTCCCCAACCGGAGCACGTGGTTGTGACGGACGCGTCCCTCCAGGGCTGGGAATGCCACATGGGAGAGGCGGAAATCAGAGACATCTGGTCTCCGGCAGAGTCCCGGCTCCATATCACCCTTTTGGATCTGCGGCCAATTCATCTAGCACTGAAGGCATTCCTCCCCTCTCTCAGGGGGAGTGTAGTGCAGGTGTTCACGGACAACACCACCGCCATGTGGTACTGCAACAAACAGGGCGGGGTGTGGTTGTGGACGCTATGCCAGTAGGCTCTGCGCCTCTGGCAGTGGCTGGAACATCATGGCGTGACCCTGTTGGTTCAACACCTAGCAGGTACTCAGAACGCCAGGGCGGATGAACTCATCCTCCGGTGCATGATGGATCACGAATGGCGTCTGAACTTGGACGTGGCGCAAGGTCTCTTTATGCAGTGGGGAGAGACTTTGTTAGATCCATTCACCACAGAAGAGAACGTGCAATGTCATCAGTTCTGTGCGTAGCAATTTCAAAGGCGGCACTCCCTCTGAGACGCTTTTCGTTGCAAGTGGAGTTGCGGTCTGTTGTACGCCATTCCGCCTATACCACTTCTGCCCAGAGTGCTGAGGAAGATCAAACGCAACCAGGCCACAGTCATCCTTGTGCCTCCGGACTGGGCATGAAGGTACTGGTATCCCGAGCTACTCAGTATGTCAGTCGATCCCCCGGTTTGTCTGCCTCTTCTGGAGGATCTTCTGTCGCAGCAGCAGGGCACGGTCCTCCACCCGAACCTGTCCAGTCTCGACCTCCATGCTTGGAGATTGAGCGGCGACAGTTGAGGCCATTTGACTTTCCTCCTGAAGTCTGTAATATCATTCTTGCAGCCAGGCGTCCCGCCACAAAGTCGATATACGCCTGCAGGTGGAACAGATTTGTCCCTCTTTCTGAAATTCTTCACTTCATTCTTTCTCATGCCCAGCAGGGCTCTGCTCTGGGCACTATCAAGGGCTACCTTTCTGCCCTTTCAGCCTTTGTAAGGTTGCCTGATAAACCTTCTTTGTTGAAGTCCCCTATTGTAACTCGTTTTCTGAAAGGCATCACATACACGTTTCCACCTGTTCCGTTTGTGATGCCTCAGTGGGACTTGAACCTGGTTCTTACATATCTGATGTGTGCTCCCTTTGAGCCACTTTACAACTGTCTTCTCCGCCTTCTTACTCAGAAGACTGCTGTCCTGGTTGCCATCACCTCTGCCTGGAGAGTGAGTGAGCTCCAGGCTCTTTCTTCAAAACCTCCTTAACTTTCTGTCCATGTGGACAAGGTTGTGTTGCGGACAATACCCTTTTCCCTGCCCAAGGTTGTCACGGGCTTCCACATCAAGCAGTCTATCACCTTGCCCACCTTCTTTCTGCCCCCGCATCCCTCAAAGGAGGAAGAGCGGCTACACCGTCTGGACCCAAAACGTGCGCTCTCATTCTATCTGTATCTATCTGGCTAAAAAGGGAAGGCTGATACACAAGCGGACCATCTCTCGGTGGGTCGTCTTGTGTATGAAGGCTTGTTACCCCTTGCCGAAGAAGGAGCCTCCTGTTGGGCTGAGGGCCCATTGCACTCGGGCCACGGCGGCTACTACTGCCCTGGGTCGGGGAGTCCCCTTGCAGGACATTTGTCAGGCAGCTACGTGGGCCTCGATGCACACGTTTGCAAGACACTACTGCCTGGACAGCCAAGTCCGGAGGGATGTCTTCTTTGGCCGTTCCGTCCTCCAGGACTTTCTGGTGTGAATATTGGTTTGCAGACCCACCACCGGGGTTGTTATTGCTGGGGTATCTATTCCAAGGTATGGAATCTAATACTAACTACTGTTCCTTACAGATATTTCGTTACCAAAGGTAAGTAACTTGTTCATACGGTCAAGTATATCTGCTGTAGGCGCTTCTATGATGGGTCTTTGTCGTGATGACAGGGTTTCACATGTACGCACACCATGCCATTTGTACAAATGAACCGCTCATATGTGTGATGGCATCATAGACCATTTGTCCCAAATCATACATTTCTGCAGTCTGATGATGTCCATGTAGTAGTTTTAGAAAAATCACACCTCAATCACAATATGTCAGATCTGTGCAAATGATGGCACATGTGATGTGGGTGTGTGCATTGCTGTCAGCTGTCTGGATGTGCAGACAACCTCCTAATGCAGTTCATGTGACGTGTGTCACTGACGTGATACATTGTCCTGCTCACTCAGAACATCCCAGCAGATCATTTGTATGCATGTCATATCCATTCCACAGACAACAGGTCTTTCAGTTATCATGAAGGAGTGCCAGCCAGCTGGCACATGATTCCTCAATGTGTAACCCACGCCACACTCAAAATTGATTAGATTTGTTGAAGCAGTGTTGCTTGTGCCATGTACATTGTAATTGTCTTTGTCTGACAGTTGTACACATTTCTTCCTAAATATGTTGTGCAGGGCACCCCCTCTGCCAAGGCTGTTGCCAGACTTGGATGCCATGAGGGAACGTGATTGCATACGGTGTTACCGCTTCACACAACAGTTGATTCAGGACCTGACGGACAGGCTGGAACCAGATCTCCAACCACGACACAGGTATCCAACTGCGCTGACACCCAAGGTAAAGGTGATGGCAGCCCTACATTTCTTTGCCACAGGTACGTTCCATTTTACCATAGGTGATGTGGGGGAAAGTCCCAAACCATGTTTAGCCGGGTTTTAATAATAATAATAATAATACTAGTATTTATAAAGCGCGAACAGCTGCCTCAACTAGGAGGCGTCCCGGCGCTATGATGCTGCACATAGATGAATTCATAACATTCCCTACTCCTGAACAGTTGACCGATGTCAAGGGGGAATTCTATGCTCTGGGACGCATGCCACATGTAATTGGTGCGATTGATGGAACACATGTTACTCTGGTGCCACCACAGGCTCAGGAGCAAGCGTACCGCAACAGTAAACATTACCACTCGATAAATGCCCTGGTGGTGTGTCTTGCCAACATGCTGATCTCACATGTTTGTGCACGTTTTCCAGGATCGTGCCATGATGCATTCATCATGAGGTGTATCAGGGTACCACAGATGATGCTGCACCTGCACAACCATCGGGCATGTCTTGCTGGTGGGTAAACTCTGTTAGCCATGTATGTCTGTATGTCATTACTTCCTAAACTGCATCATATTACACACTCATTTCCATGATGTCAATTTGCAGGAGATGCAGGATATCCAAACATGCCATGGCTCATGACTCCGCTACGCAACCCCAGGACAGCTGCAGACCAGAGGTACAACAATGCTCATGGGCAGACCAGGCGGTTGATCGAGCCAACATTTGGACTCCTGAAGAGCCGGTTCAGGTGCCTCGACAAGACAGGTGGAGCCCTCCAATACGCCCCACTCAAGGTGTGTAACATCTTCATGGTGTGCTGCATGCTACACAACATGGCAGTGGAGAAGGCCGTGCCACTCATCCTAGATCCTGATGAGCTGGAACATCCGCCCGTTGAGGATGAAGGCCTTGCCCAGGATGACAGTGACGAGGAGGTTGAAGATGATATCCGGAATCACCTCATCCGCAACTTCTTTTCATAATGGTGAGTCTAGGTGCATTTTGTTCAAGCATGTACCATAGAGTTGCATGGGTAGCATGCTGTGTGTCCAGCTGACTGTATGCAAGGTCACTTTGATGTTTGTTGTACAGTGTCACACAGGTGCAGATGTAATGCCACACACATACGTGCTATGTGTGAACTTGGAATGTACAAGTGTAGTACAACATCAGGCTATTCAACATGACCATGTCTGAAGGACATTTTACGGAACTTGACCTCTTGTGTGCCTCTCATTCCCAGGTCGCCCTGCCTGTTGTCCGTTGGTGTCATCTTGGTCAGCCTGCTATTGCTCATGATGATAGCAACGTCAGCCGAATCAACGGAGCATGCACGGACATGTAGAAATGTCAATTTGGGTAAGGACTCATATGAGGCTGTTTAGCGTTGGTATGGTTTCAATTGTGTGGTACATGTTCATGCGCATGTTGTTTGACCATGCATACATGCAACAACATCATGTTTCCTATTACATGTAGGCCCACTCCCATGACAGGATAGTCACCCCATCTGACTGTCATCTGTCGTTGGTTTAGACTCTGGTGAATGCATCAATGTGTGTAGACATTGACACTGAAACATTGCATATACCATGGTTTGACATTGTGTGGGAGGTCACAACCACGGACTCTGTGGGGGATTGCAGCCTCACTGTGTGCATTAGGATGTGTCTGGATCATCCCCTCAACCTTGTGGGCCAGTACAGTTTTGTTTTTGCAAAAACCATGTTGTGTAGGTGTGCCCCAGGGTATGTTCCACATGTTAAGACAACTGTCCTGTGATTCTGTTTGCATGGATGCATTGCCCCTTGTGGCAGTATGTCATGTCACTGTCATGTTGTTACCTCAGTGCAGGTTGAGAATACTGCTACGCCAGCCTTCACAGTGAGTAGACGTTCTGTTTCCATTCACATGATGCCATGTATGTTGCGCTGATGACATCACAATGGTGGGCTGAAGCACATGTAAATTATTCCGTGGCACCAGTGGAGTGCGGTCCTTCACATGATTCTCTTGTCCCGTGCAGCATTTCTGGGTGACGGTAGGGTTCTTTATGTGGCTTGGCTCCTCATTACTTGCTGTTGACTTATTTTGCACCTGCATGTCATGTTTAGCATAGTGAGGCTCAGTTGCTAGAGCAAAAGACTGGCTACAGAGGGGCTTCATTGCATTTAGGTCATTAGCTTCCTCATCATATGTGTTGCTTACAGCTGTTGTGGGTGATGTCAAGTTTGCCTTCATGGCCCTTACGGGTACACAGGGACAAATACAGATATTACACTTTGCGTAAGTAGCACTTCCATACATTTTGATTACTTTGTATGGGACACATCATCATACACTGTGACCTAGTTTTTGTCCACATGGATCTCATTGTATAGTAGCATACTTGTGAGCGTTACACAAGAATCAAATAGGTGACAGACTGTCCTAGGTTTTATGTGTCCCTGTTCAAGCATCTGATCTTATGTGATAGCATTATCAGTGATCTCAAATTGGGTACAGTCTTGACACTTCACAGGTGTGACCGGTACAGTGTATCTCATGAGGTATTTGTAGTATCAGTGACATGAGAATGTACTCCTAATGCTTGTTTGCCTCTGTTTCAGGTCTCCCTCCCTGCAGTTTCCATCCTCTCCTTCCCTCGCCTGATCACCCTTTTGTGTCTGTCATTTGTACTCAGACCAATGGGCTATTTGAAGGTGGAACTCTTTGAGCATCCCACCACTCTGATGAAGAAAGGTACGGCCAGTCCCTGGCAGTCTTGTGGAGAATCTTTCTACTGCATTACAGTTGACATCATTGCATGACTGTTTTTGTCTTCAGGGCAATGCCACTGACCATGTACGTTTGATAATGCTCCATGGCCTCCCAAGGTAAATCATCATGTTGTGTATGATGTGTGATTCCCACAGAACATTGTGCCTCCTTGATGTCAATGCACATGTCCTTCTAATGTGCATGTATTCAATATGGCCCAATGTAAGTTCATTGTTGATAGGTGTTTACGTGTACAGTGACAACATGCATGGTGTTGGTAAAGGCAAAAGTACTATATTGTGTGTGAGGTACATGGCTGTGTAGCTGCTGTTTAGCTTGGAACACACTACGTGCGGACTACATCTGCTGACGCTGTGTGTCCTGTGCCCCACTTGTCCCTAAGGGGCCTGATCCTGTGACCGTGATCTTTGGTGATTACTCTGCCATTTTGGTTGCAGTGACCCTGAGTGAAGCAGACACTCCTGCATTCACATACACATGTGACTTTGTGGCTTGCCAATGCCCTTGTGGTATGTGCTTGTTTTGCATGTTGTCTCACCCCTTCTGCCGTCATATGTTCACTCATTCCTGCTGCTGCATCCACAGCCACAATGCAGTGCAGACGGGCCAGATCCGGGACCACACACGCCTACAGGATACTCCTCCTCCCATCCATTTGTAGAGCATGCTCCAGCCACCCTACACACAGAGAACACCAGACAATCATCCACCTGGTATCACAATACCTCAAACTCACCCATAACAGCTTCTCTGCCTGTGTGTGCAACACATACTGGCAAGACTATGGTGACCCACACGACAGTGTGTCTACGTACCACCAGGTCATGTGCCTCGTACAGCACACACACAGCTTCCAGAAGCACAATATTGTACTGTGTTACCTTGTCAACACCACAGCAGCACACCTCGCCTTCATTACAGTAACGTGGCAGTACACAACCTCGGCACACCACTTCAACATAGCCATCACAGACAGTCAAGTAGCCACCGGGGACACACACCAAAACCACGTCTCTTGGGTGTGGTGTGATGTCGCAGTTCTGGTGAAGAGAATTATCAGACGTGGCTAGGTGTTCTGGCAGTGGCGTCACTAGGGTGGTGCGGGGGGTGCGGACCGCACCGGGTGTCACCCCATCATGGGGTGACACCACACTGGTTAATTATGCTTCCTGGCACCAGCGCTGACTTGGTGTGGGGGCACCATGTTCAACGCTTTAAAAGCACCGGATGCCGCATACTTTGTCCCTGCAATAAAAATGACGACTCCAGTGATTAATGTTCTTCCTGGAGATAGTCCGGAGCCTTTTCTACTGAAAGTATTGACAGATCGTAGGGCAGAGGTTTAACATGCCTGCTGCAAAGTGCGTATCCCATTAACATCACAAAGTGCATATAATAAAAAAAAGGTCAATGTGTTACCAGTTTGGTCTGAAATCCTTTTCTTACTTTCAGTTTATAAGTTAAAATCTTAATATAGAGCAGTGAGCTATTAACTGCCATCACAAGCTGCATGCAAACGGCATGGAAAATATTAAAGCAATATCAATTTTGCCCAGACTTTCGTTGTCCTAATATTGCAAAAGGGTGTTATTTGGGTAAAAATTACTACTTTTTATTAATGAAAACCCCTAACAATGGTGTTAAATTTTAAATTCTGAATTCGTGCTTTTCCAGTCCAAGGACTCTTAAACTATACTGCCTACCAGTATAGATGACATGTGACTCCTACCCCTTGCAGGTCTCTGTCTTATGTAACATTTCCGATATACTGATTTTCACAGCGATGATTGTCCTTGTGCAATGCATGTGTGATGTAAAAAATGTTGACATCTTAAACTGGCATGAGTGGTGCGTGCTATAAAACAAAATTAATCTAAGAGATAGTGGTTATGGAGACTTGAGGGGCACTATCAAATGGTGGTATTATTATTATTATTATCATTATTATTATTATTAAGTAATTTTTTAGAGCGCACAGCTGCCCCAGCAAAGGGGCGTCCCGGCGCTGGAGGCAAAAAGCAGCGGCAGCAAGACTATCATATTAGGAACAGAAACGTTTTGATGGCCCTACGGAAGGGAAGAAGCCCATCCAGACGGCGAATCTGTGCAGGAAAAGAGTTCCACAGCTTGGCGGCCAAAAGGCCAAACGACCTCCCCACAGCTCTAGCGCGTTTTACACGAGGGACCACAGCCAACAGCTGCTCCGCAGAACAAAATTGGTGGTTGGGAACATATGGGATCAGTAGTTTAGATAAAATTTCAGGGGATGATAGTTTAAATATTTTAAAAGCTAAGCAAAGCGTTTTAAACTCAATCCTTCTCGGCACGGGCAGCCAATGGAGTCGCTTAATGGCGTCCGACGTAGGGCAAGATCTAGGGAGCCTAAGCAAGACCCGTGCAGCAGCATTTTGGCCTCTCTGTAAGCGGTTCACATCCGCCTTGATAGCCCCTAACAAAAGTGAGTTATCATAGTCTATGTGAGACAGAATAGTGACCTAAACTATCAGCTGGCGTGTGGCCGGATCAAAAAAAAACAGGATAGGTCTAAGGCCGTGTAGGGGCCCGAAACAGGTGCCAGCCACAGAAATCTTTGTAGAAATAAGTCCTTGGTGTGCTTATGAAGGGGTAACTTTTTCAGAAAAAGTAGTGATATCTGGACCGTTATGCACTAAAAATAAAAAGTTACTTGCTGAGGGAGCATTTTTTCCAGTCAGTCAATGGGGTACTGCAAAACCTAGTATGGTACTGCTGTAATTGACGTTCTGATTGGCCAGCCGTAACTTTTCATGAAAATGCTGTGGTGGTCATGTCAGTACTCTGGGAATTTGCCATCTGTGTCCACTGGCGGACTCGGAGCGGAGGAGGTCCATGCGATAAGTCGTGAGGGGGTGACACCATGAGTTACCCGCACCGGGTGACACCAACCCTAGTGACGCCACTGTGTTCTGGATGCGTTGCACCTGTCACAGGAGTTTTGTGGTGTAGCTGCATAGGGGGTGGTCACGTCATCAATTGAGCTTCTATAGAGTGCTACAGCCCATTGCCCACAGTCTCTCCTGCCACCCTTGGCTTGTGTGCCATTCATCACATCCACAGTAGAGCAGCATGCTGATGATAGTTCTGATACCTCAGGACACAGATGTAGGTACTCCCTACGTGGACACCTAGCTTTTTAACCCCAATCTATACACCTCCAAGTGACTCTCCTGTGCCTGTCTGTAATTGCAGTTTTGTGAGCCAAACCCCCCTCCAGCATTTCGTAACCATCACAGGTGTGTATTGCCATCCATGTATTTAGATGTGTGAATATTGTGACCTATGTGTGTCCTCACCCGGACTCAGATCCAATTGTGTGGATGGCTGCAGTTTGTTAAATACTCTGGCATTTCATACATTTACACACACATATGTTTTAGACTCTGGGTACAAGATTACTACACCAATGCGTATGATGTTTCTTATATTTATTAGGTAATCTTGTGAAGGAAACGTGAGTAGGTGCTGTACAGAAAGGGGGGGAATCCAAAGTTCACTGCTGGAGATGAGATGCCTTACAGTTTCAGTCAATAGAGTCCAGGCCACAGTGCTTGCATCATTGGGCAGACTGTGAACAGCAAGTCCATGTGGGAGAGTCTAATAGGTAATGCTGTTGCACCCAAGGGCAATATGCCAGGTCAGGTGTCCTGGGAGTTGTGCATGCCCCACTGCCTCTCAACGTCTTAGCCGTGGATGACCCTTCTTCCCTGGGGGACCCTCACATGCAGGCCTGGACGATGCATGGGACACTCCGTCAGATAGTTCCTCCTCCTCCTCCTCCCTCCCTGTGGCTGGTGTTGAAATCTGACTTGAGGTTTGTGGCTTGGTGACACAGGGAGAGTGCTGCATGTTGCCAGCAATCTGACTGAGTGATTGGCTCATATCCCGATGCACCGTCAAGAGCTCAGCCAGTGTTGCCTCCACCCGTCCATGATGTCGTACTTGCCTGGCATGTTGCTCAGCCTGCTGTTCTATCAGTTCATTGAGGGCCTCCACTACCTGGCTGACCTCCCTGGTGTTCCGCCGGTATGCCTCCTGACAGGAATCAGCATCCTCAACAATTTCTGGGCATTATCATTATGTTGACAATAATTCCGTGACCAATGTACATTCTTTGCAGTAATAGCTTATTTTTATGAAAATCAATTTTTTATCCTTCTTGTTTTATTCATGTGTATCGAAGAATATGTTCATATCAATTTTTATTAATGTAATTAAACTTTCTACTTTATCATATAATATCTTTCTTTGAGTCCCTCTCTCTTTATGGTGTGTCCTTTTTCCTTTTTTTGTCAGACTTTGTATTTTTGGCCTGGGCTTTTACCCTTGCATATAGTTCTGGCTCGCTATCAGAGTCTTCCAGGGGAATGCCCCTATTAGTGGCAACATTGTGCAACATAGCACATGTAGCAACAATTTTACAGCATGTCTCTAGCCTATGCTGTAAAGCCCCACCGGTCCTGTGGAGGATGCGAAACCTGAATTTGAGTACACCAAATGTCCTCTCAATCACATTGCACACCTCGGAGCCGCGGGATAACGCAAGTCGAGGCGAAGACTTCCTAACCACTAAATTACAGTGGCCAATTCCTCCCCACCCGTAAAAAAAGGCTAATGGAGCACTGACTCCTACCGGTTCTAGCTTACTTTCAGAAATACTGACTGAGCTTACATGCTAACAATACCGACTGGGTACTGTATTTAATATCACTCTTTGTACATAGCACTTTTTTATTTTTGCACCAATTGCTAGCAAGATAGTGATCCTGATGAAGAAGCCTTGATGCTTCGAAACATGTTGACTTGACCAGGAGTATCCGCATATTAAAATGCGGGATATCACCAAACTACCATTTCAACAGTACCAGCCTATGACATATTAAATTCTTTAAGTCTATAAGGCCAGGTTCTTTTTAACCCACTCACCTTATCCACCCTGACCCTTTCTCTCACTACACATACACCACACATAGGTCTACAATAACAGTACTCCGCCATAGTCGCTAGTCGTAGCACGCCCGTCCCGCAGCTGGGCGGGAAAACCCCTCTGATGAAGCACGACATGGTGTGTGACGGGTATTTAAGCAAACACTGTGAATGCCCTACCAAGTTTGAGAACACTTTCCTTTGAACCTCTTTGAGGTGGATCCTTTTGTTTTGAATTAATCTTGTTGAGGAGGACGTATCCACCCCAGAGTCTGTGAGGGGCATAACCTCTTCACTCCCTAATCCTGTTTTTTTGTAGCAACAATTTTACAGCATGTCTCTAGCCTATGTTGTTAAGCCACACCGGTCTTGTGGAGGATGCAAAACCTGCATTTGAGTACACCAAATGTCCTCTCAATCACATTGTGTGTCGCAATGTATGCATGATTGTATCGCTGCTCCCTTTGAGTGGTAGGATTCAGATAGGGAGTGAGGATGAAAGACTTCTCAGTGTATGCACTATCACATACAGGATGTGAAAAATAGATATACATTAGTTACTGCTATGTGTCACCATGGCGGACAGCTGTGCAAGACAGTATTATATCTGTTTACCCAGCAATATCCTTCTCCAAATTCATCCACTAGCGGACGTCTGTGTATGCCACTATGCCAGAAGAGGTAGGAGTCATGTGCACTGCCAGGGTAACTTGCCACTATATCTGTGATTATTGTTTTTGAATTGCAGATTACTTGAATGTTCAGTGAATGGAATGATTTCCGGTTCCAGTAGATATGCTCATTCCCTGATGGGGTACATATCGGTACATGTGTCCCATCAATGCAACCAATGAAATTTGGGAATTGTGCAACCTGTTAAAAATCTAATTTAGTTTGCTGCAATACCTGTGGTGTTGTGGGGAACCTGATGTGGTGGTCTATCCTCTAAAACATGACATTAAGGAAAGCATTGAAAAAGGTCGATAGGGCACCTTGACAGACACCGCCAGCTGCTGCAATTACTCCCTGGAAGGTCCCTGAAGCTAGGAAATGCAGAAAGCATAGGACCTGCACATGGGTGGGGATGGCATATATCCTGCGAGTCTGACGCTGCAGTATTGTGTCTAACTCAGCAATGAGATCTAAGATTGTGGCAGCATTCAGCCTATATTTATCAAATAGCTCTTCCTCCGTCTGCCCGACCAAAGTAACATGCCCTCTGAAGATTCTCTCCTGTATCCTCCTTCTCTGTGCTGCAGTTCTTAGCCTCATCCTCCTCGCCATGACGTAGAGTGCTGCCATTGTGAGGCAATGTGCTGCTTTCTGGGACTATTTAAGTAGTTTGCTGATGATTCACAACTGATTTGTTGTATGTGAGATTTTTACCACCAGATATGATTTGTATTTATTTAGGAGATGCAATTTGCGATACTTGACTAATTCTGTATTTGTGAATTCTTGTTGCATAGGAGTTTGAGATTTCTTATTTGCGATTCCATAATACAGAATCGCTATTTAAAAATTGGCAAATTTTGCGAAAAGTAAGGTTTTCTGTAAATTTGCTTCATGCATAGGAAGAAGCTATTTTGCGATCGCAAGCTGCCTTTTTTTGCGATTTGCAACATTTGTGATTGCAAATTAGCTTGATGTATGTGGGCCATAGAGAAGTTTTGATTGTGGAAAGAGGGGTGGGTGATTTCATGGGGTTTATGTACTCTAGTGGTGGTTAGTTGAAGTGGTGAAGTTTGGTCATTGATCGTTATACATGAGGAAGTTGTTGTTGGAGTGGACGGGGTGATAAGATATGGGGAAGAATAGAGAAGGTGATAGAGCTTATGTGAAGGGTTTAGGTTACAGGCTTTAGTTGTGCTTTATGGCAGATCATACGATTTATTTAGTAAGTGGAGAAGTGTGCAGGTCAGATGTAGAGGATTATGCGGGGATTTAGCCATGGATGGAAGAGAGTGCTGAAGCACGAGCCACGTTAAGTTAGCTTTAAGGTAAATTTTGAAATATAGCACTATGTTGAGTGGTGGAGAAGATTAAGGAAAGTTACATTTCATGTGTTTGGAAGGGAAAAGGTGCAACATTAATTCATGAGGGGTATTAAGTTAATGAATAAGAGGATTAGATTGTGTGGGAAAGAGTGTGCTTGGGTTTAAATAGTAAAAGTAAGTGCAAGGAGTAAAGGATAGTGATTAGAGTTAGGAATAAATAGGCCAGGAAACACCCTCAGGTTATGGTTTTTGCCTGGGAGCATATTTGTTACCAGTAAGAAGGGTTACAGGAAGGTTGCCTTGGTTCCTGAACGGACAAACACAATTGTGGGAAGCAGGATAGTGGTTGGGTAAGTAGGGTGGAGTTGAGGTGGGTTGCTCTATTATGGATGGAATTTGGAAAAGTAAGGCCAGCGTGGGGCTGGCATGTAGCAAAGGAAAATTAAGTTAGGACACTTAAGAGTTTAAATGATTGTGAGGTTGGTGAGTTTCAATGAGGGAGGTTTTAATAAAAGTTGGATGGGTAATTAGTTGTTCTTCTATATAAAAAAAGTAAGGTATTTGATTTATTCTGCAAGGTTTGTGGTTATTTTATAGAGCTGAAATATGTTGTTAAAGCGTCGTTTTGGGTACCATTACACTGCACGTTGTGATTGTGCCTTCGGCCTGGGCTTAGTCATGTGTATGCTGCTGCAACTTCAAGTGCTTCTTGTGATTACATCTGATTCAACCACTCAGAAGAGATTCCAAATGCAGAGGGCGCCATCTTATCACACATTGAACTTTTAGTTTAAATGTTTTTTAAAGGTGCGGCATCTAAGTACACACTTGTTTTAGTACTTAAAGAAGGTACCAAGAATGAGGTAAAGAAGGTACCAAAAAGTCCAAATATCAACCAGCCTCATTTTGAGTGCTATAATAAATGTCAAATTGGGTGTTCATGATTTCTGCACCCATTTTAACGATCGGCGCACACTATGGGTGATGGGTGTCGTAGAAATTGAATTTGTCACAGATTTTTGCAGGCTCAATTTCTGCCTTGGCCTACCCGATGAAGTTGCTTTTGAAAAAAAGTGCTGCACGGAAGACATCGCACAAAAAAAATATATTGGTAATGTTTGTTTGCATGTTACTTCACATTGCACAGCGTAAAACTTGGTGCCTGGTGCAAAAAACAATCTGATTACAGGCACAAATGGCATTGGATAGGGAGTTTTCTGCCCATGATTCTACGACGGATGCAGAAACAGGGTCAATGTGTCTATTCTGTCCACTGAGAACACATATTCTGGATAGCAAAAATTCCTTTCAAAAAAGTTGAGCAATGCAGCGAAGCCCCCATGAGGCTGCGCCACGTTGCACGGCAGGGAGGGAGCAGGAGAGCGCCATATTTTTAAAGATATGGTTCTCTCCTCCCCTTTTCCTTGCGCCAGCGCTGATTTCAGATGCTGTGTGCCATGCACACACCTTAGCGTTGCAGCGCAACGGTGTGTGCATGAGTGTAGCATAGGTTTTGTACAGGAAGGGTACCCTTCCTGTACAAAATACTATGCAAAGCTTTTCCCACATTGCATACGTGCTGCACAGTGCAACACGCATGGAAAGTCGGAAAAGCATGGAGAAATAAAAGCATTTCTCCTGTTAGCACTTCCTTTGAAGGGGCGTTAACCTTTAGCGCAAAACCATGTTTACAAATATTTGTACATATGGTTTTGCGTCAAAAAGGCAGGGTGGTTGCAAGGGAACGCCCATGTACCACCCATTTTTTTTAAACGTTTTTATTGGTGTTCTCACACATTTACAAACAAATATCACATTATTACTTGTGCAGATTGGTCTTCAGCCCCGCTGTTCCTTTAGCCAGGCGTCTCTTATCCGTTCATCAATACAGTTCCATAAGTTATGTTTGTTTACAATTCAGGCTGTCTCTCAATAAATCAACTTCGTAACAGCTTGCTACAGAAGGTCAGGTGCTGAGCTATCATTGATCATCAAGCTGGAAGCATTCTTGATGAACTAAATAAAATAACAATGAACAAAGTGCCCGCCCTCCTCCGATCCCACCCTCTGCCACTTGTGCATCTCAACCATCAAGTGTCGATCCAGTCTAAAACAGCCTCATTCTCGGCAATTCTACTTGCAGTAACATTGAGACGATGCGCCTAAACCTGTGTACACCCTGTTTCAGTACAATAACTACATAACACGTCTGTACTGGGGGATTCCCTAGTACCTGTATGCTCTGGGGTGGTCCCAGTTGCACACTCAGGGCTGCGTTGAGTCCGTCTCCACCTCTTGCTCCCTCAGGGACTGAACCAGGTCCTCCCATGCCCTCGTAGCCTCTCTCCAGCGCCTTTTCGTTGTTAGTCCACTGAGCCTGTTGAAGCCGAACTATACTTTCACTCGCCGCCCACTTTACTAGATCTGTCCTCCACCTCCGAAAGCTGGGCGCTCCCCTTGATTTCCAGTGAGCCGTAATATCTCTTTTTGCCAACAGCAATCCAGGTCCAAAACGTTGTTGTCCTCTTCGTTTGGGGAGTGTGCGGAAACCGAAGCTGTAAACATGTGCCTATATCAGCATCTATTCGTCGATCCGTGATTTCGCAGAGCAGATCCACCACCTCTCCCCAGAATGTTCCTAGCTGTGGACAACTCCACATCATGTGGTGAAACTCCGCCCCCTCTAATGTACAGCGGGGACATTGGGCTGTACCTACACCAAAATACTTCTTCATTTTAGCAGGAGTAAGATACGCCCTATGCAAGATAAAAAAGTGTACCAGCTGAAACCTGGCATTTCTGGAGCTTTTCCATGCTCTCCTGACTATGTGTGCCCATGCTGTCTCAGGAATCTCTTTGTCCAAGTCCGCTTCCCATTTCTGCTGCAAGTCTCCAAGTGGTTCCGTACCCTCTCCTATCATGCGTCGGTACAGGCATGTGATCGCTTTGAAAGTCCCTGCTGCCATCACTACATATTGAAATACCATGGTTGTCCGTGGTTCTGAGAGCCCTTCCCTCCAATGCCTCTGTATTGCCGTGATCAGGGCAGAGTGCAATAAGTAGTCTCCGCGAGGGAGATCATACCTATCCTGTAAAGCCCGGTAGGGTAACAGGGCTCCATCCTCGTACAAATCCCCTATCACCTGAACTCCCAGTATCTCCCATTCGGCCAGTGTTGACCAATCTTTCCCATGGGGAAGGGCCATACACATACCCAGGGGTATCTCCGGGGCATGAGGGCAAGCTGTTCCAGTTCTGCGTCGGCTCAGGTTCCAACATAGCCTTAATGTTCTCTCCTCGTTAGTAAGCGTTCCTAGGCACAGCCGCTGCTGACGTACTATATAAGACAACACATGACGTGGTATCCACCGCCCCTCAATTCCAGCAGGGCCCCTAAATTCTAATGCAACCACTTGAGTAAGCCACTGCAGTTGAGCTGCCAGATAATAAAGCTCGAAGTCCGGCACGGCTAATCCCCCCTCTGTCCTTAGTCGCATCATTGTATTCAGTGCCACCCGTCTCCTGCCAGTCCCCCACAGAGACCCTCCAACCATCGCACAAGCTGCCGAAACACGGAGCCCGGGACCCATATGGATAGGGTTCTAAAATAATACAGTAACCGAGGGAGAGCCACCATCTTTAGTAAAGCCACTCGGCCTACCACCGAAAGCAGCAGTGTGCCCCAAAACACGGAACTACCCTTAAGTCCTCGCACAGCCCTACCTATGTTCCCCTTCAACATATCATCCGAGGAATAACATAGGTTTGTTCCAAGATAGGGTAAGCAGTGGGGTTCCCATCGAATACCTGTTACATGAGAGGAGCCAACTTCAGTTGGGGCCACAGGGATAAGCAAGTCTTCGCCCAATTAACTCCGACCCCGGAAACCCAGCCAAAGTCATGAAGCAGCATTGTCGCCCCTCCAAGGCTTCCCCCATATTAGCCAAGAACATAAGTAAGTCTTCGGCATAGAGTGAGATTTGCTGCTTGCCCCGCAAAGGTCTAGTACAGGGTAATTCCGCCCCGATCTGGCATGTGCCGCTAATGGCTCAATTGCCAATGCAAATAACAGAGGGGAGACCGGGCACCCCTGTCGTGTCCCTTGCCCTACCGGGCAGGAGGCGGAATCAACTTTCCCCGTCTGAACCCAGGCTGTTGCCGAGTGGTAAAGAATTCTGGTCCACCTTACAAATGCGTCTCAGAGGCCGAACATCCGCATTACGTGGAACAGGAATGGCCTTTCCAGGCTGTCGAATGCCTTCTCAATATCTACAGACAAGACAGCCTCCGTTGGAGCCACACCATAGTCCCCCCTCAATATCCTAATTAAGCGTTGTACACTAGTGGCCGTATTGCAAGTTGGTACAAAACCCACTTGGTCTTGGTGAACGAGTTGCACCATATATGGAAGAAGCCGAGTCGCAAGAATCCGACTCAAAATTTTATAATCGGACGTGAGCATAGATAAGGGGTGATAAGCAGTCATATCTGAGGCTCTTTCCCAGGTTTCAGCAGTGGGACAATAATCGCCTCCCGCGTGGAGGCCAGCAACAGTCCAGTTTCCCTTGCTTCCTTGAAAACCGTCACCAGCTTAGGGGCGAATATATCAATGTAGGCCGAGTAAAACTCTATGGGTAGTCCGTCTATGCCTGCCGTCTGATTGCGCGCCATATGCTTAACTGCAATCCTAATTTTCCCTAGCATAATCTCCTGTCCCCGCAGGTCCGCCTGCACCTTGCCTAGCTGCGTTAGTGTGACATCACTTAGAAAAGACCCTATGGTGTCCTCAGAAACCATTAATTTGCACCTATATAGCTCGTTATAATAACCCAAGAACAGCCCATTAATCCCCTGTTGGGTGTAAACTAGAGTCCCCGTCTGAGAGGTCAAGTTTAGAATGGGGGTACCCCGGGGGGCCGGATTTGCCAGCCAGGCTAACAACAAGCCTGCTTTATCTCATTACGCATGCGCACGTGCCAAATAGTTCTTATAGTCAAAACAACGCAATCTCTGTAGCTGCGCCGCCATTGCCTATTTCGGATCCAGAACCTGCCCCTGCCCCGCCGGATTCTCAGGACATGCCCTCTCAGCCGTCCGCAAGCGCTGTTCCGCCCTTTTAACATCCTGCAACAGTGTCTTCCGTACTCCTACCATTTTAGTGATGCACAGACCCCTCACCACTACTTTAAAAGCATCCCATTCAAGCACCGTCGTCAACACCATACCATCATTATCAAGGAAATATTGTGCAATGCCTGTTCCGACCTCCTCACGGAAGACAGGGTCCTCCAGTGCTTCTGGCTGCAGACTTCAGGTCAAGATCGCGGGCCTCTCCTGGGCCCATTGAATCCTCAATAATAACAGATTGTGATCTGAGAGTATTCTGGTAAGGTATTCACTATGGCCCACCATAGTATGTAAATTTGGGGAGCATAATATCGCATCAAGCAGCACATGTAATTTGTGCAGCGCAGAAAAGGAGTAATCCCGCTCCCCCGGATGCTGCTCGTGTCATGTGTCGAATAGTTCCTATCTGCCCTGCCAGTCACATCTGACCTTAGTGATTCTATGAATGGGCGATTCAGGCAATGGGGGGTGGGACCTATCCATGTCAATGTCCGCAATAGAATTAAAATCACCTCCCATGATCACCGAGCCTGCCAGAAAGGGTGCCAGCTTACCTGACAGTTGAGTAAAAAAATGCTGCCTACAGTGGGAGCATATACACTGCTTAACGTCACATCACTCCCATTAAGGCGTCCCGCCACCACCACAAACCTCCCCTCTGGATCCCCTAAATGACGTAGCCGTTGAAAGGGTATCCCTGACCTGACCCATATCAACACCCCCTTGGCATAAGCAGAATAGGTTATGTAAAATAGTTGCCCTCTCCATCTACGCTGCAACGCCTGGCCTTCAGCACGAGTAATATGTGTCTTGGAGAAATGCAATGTGGATTCCCCGGCGCACCAGATAAGCATGCACCCTGTGGTGCCTCAGCATTGTTTGTAACCCCTGTACATTCCATGTTATGCATTTTACTTTAGATAACGTCCCCATGGAATATCTGTAGTTCAATAGTCGTCTGCTCTCCTCCGTTGGACACACCGATGACCCTATTACCCCAACAGCGCTAAAACTCTAGTTCCCATCCAAACCAACAAAACCACTCCTCCCCAACTACGTCCTCCAGTAGTCATTGAGGACTCACAAACCTTAAGGGCAAAGGAGGCTACCAAAGGGCGCGATGATTCGGCTTACTGTATCACCCCAGTATGGCGCCCTACCCCCGCCCATGTAGCACACATGTAACGCTCCCTCGGTGCAAAGTAACGCATAGAAGTGCTTTGCAATGCTTTGAGCTATTAAAGGGTGCTTTCCAGCGCAAAACAAGTTTTGCACTGGAAAGAAAATAGCAAAAATAGAATTTGCGCTGGTTTGCGTCACTTTTGTGACGCTAAACCAGCGCAAACGTTTTGAAAATCTCCCCCTTCTTTTTCCTATTTGTATCACAAAAAAAGATTTAGTCAAATAATTTTAGGCGGGATCTTTGTTTTGGTGTAAGAAGCAGATAAATCGGCGAAAGTTTGGTGGCTAATGAAGATTGCTTAAACGTTTTGAAATGCAAGTATCAGTAATACTAACATTAATGTATTAATTTAAAAAAACAACTAAAAATATCTTTTTTAGGGCCTTAATTTTCCAAACGATGCAGTGGACAAAGTCATAGGCATTTTAACTATTATGGGCATTGCTCCAACAATAACGAATTGAATATATATCTATATAATCACATATGTAAACTATTAGAAAACTGCTTGTGTGAGATCTGATCAAAACGAAGCAGTCCTTGACCCTGGCTTCAAAGGCAGGGTTAAAATTCAAGTCAGGCTTCAAAGGCAGGACGCTCTCATTATTCTCAGCCGTTTAAGCTTTTCCATTAAGTACTTGAATCGGTGCTTCAGAATGCAGATCCTGACGTTTTCATGTGATTTGCTGTAAAATATCCATAATGTCACAGGGAGGAAATGTTGCTATTCTGTCAGGAGTCGCTTTAACAGAAGAACATGAATGAAACTGTAAAACATCAATAATCCTTTATAGGTTATTCTTTGTGCAGCACATTGCAAATGGAGAATGAATCAGAATCAACAAAAGAACAGAAGGTCATGAGAAACAAACTCGATAAATTACACTTTTCCCACTATCCACTGGCATGAGGAGAAAGTCAGAATCCATCTATTCAGTGAGACACTGTCATTATTGGTTTAGTGGTATTCAACTCGGTGTTATTCAACTTCACTGTTGGAAAGCAGCAGCCAATATTTCTGCCAGGGTGCAGTCACGAGAAAACCCCAAATTAACCTGTACTTAACCCTCTGGTAGCTTGGCACAAAGCAGCCAGGCTCAACTAAGAGGCAATGTGTAAAGTATGTAGGCAGCACTTCAAACAATAATAAAGTGTAAACACAACAAAAGAAAAATCCCACACCAATTTAGAAACATAGACTAAAATGTTATAAATTATTTGAAATCAAAACGACAAAAATCAAATCAGTAGAACCAAAGATAGGCAGTTTTATTGTGAAACAGTGCCTTCAAGCACAAAGCGCCAATTGATATAGGGACCAAGGGGCCTATTACGATTGTGGTTTTTCCGCATCCTCCGGGCCGGTGGAAGCCACCGCCGGCCCGGAGGATGCGAAAAACCGCAGCGGACCCACCAAAGACCCACCGCCACATTAGGATGGCTGGTGGGGCCTGGTTTCCGTCCGCAGCTTATCCGCCGCGGTTGGCTTACAACCGCGGCGGAAAAGCTCTAATATGGTGGCGGTGTCTCTCAGACACCGCCAGCCATATTAGGATGGGCTTTAAAAAATGATTTTCCGCTGCGGGTTTTCCACCGAGGAAAAGCATGTGGAACTTCACTGCAGGGGCCCGTTGCGGGCCCCCTGGGTGAAGGGGGGGGTGGGGGGTGCACATGGGGGGGTACCTATGGTACCCCCCTGCATTTGTATGCAGAAATCGGCAGGCACCGCACGGTGCCTGCCGCTTTCTGCATACAGATGCAATGTATGCATTTTTACCATTGCGGCGGGTGCAGCTTGAAGCCGCACTCGCCGCAATGGTAAAAATAGAGGATGTGACCGCCAGGGTGGCGGTCACATCCTAATTGGACAGGAGGGAACTCTGCAGGCCATGCAGAGGTTCCCTCATCCTCTATGGTCACGGACGGACTCAAGTCCGTCCGCGATCATAATGGGCCCCTAAGTTAGGCCTGTTGAACCAAGTACCTCAAATCCTGGTTTAGGAAGCGTTGCACGATGCCGTGTTGAGGATGCGATGCAAAAGGGGATGATGGACGGAGCGTTGTGCGTTTGTTGAGGATGCATCGCACAGCAGCAGTTCTGAGAAGCTGCGAGTCGGCGATGTGAAGTCCTGCATAGTCATAGAGAATGCCTTCAATGAGGGGCTTGCGATGTGAAATGATGCGTCGAAGATGCATTGTGCACCGGTGGTTCAGAAGAAGTTGCGTGACTGCAATGAGAAGTCCTCCATCAACAACAAGAGGTTAGTGATGCGAAGGCCTGCGTCAAGAATGCATCGAGAATGTGTCGCACAGCAGTGGTTCTGGGGAGGCTGTGGGCTGTGATGCAAGGTCCTACATTTGGGATGCATTTCACTTCGGCGTTCTGATGCGGCCACAAGGCGATGCATCGTTCTGCATTGGTTTGGCTCAAAGGATCACAGTTGGGCTGAAAAAGCACCTTCAGGCCCATTTCCATGGGTCCAGGACCTGGGGTGGCACCACTTGGGGAGCAAGACTCACAGAAGGCAGAGTCCAAGTGCTGGGTTCATGGTGGATGGAGCCTGTTTTGTCCCTCAGGCTGTGATCAGGAAGCCAGCAAACTAGACCTTAGAGCATAGGTCTTCAAACTGTGGGGCGCACCTCCCTGGGGGGGCGCGCACTTCACCTTCTGCTATTGCTTTCAGGCGCCAGTCGTCTCTCTCAGCCCGGGCTGCTGCAGCCCCAGCTGCTGGGGGCTCGGCAGAGAGTGTTTGGAATCACAGGTCTTTAAAGGTCTGAGGCGCAACGATTTCGAAGGTGGTAGGGAGTGGGAGGGGGGCTAATTTTTCCAGCAATAGGAAGAGTGGAGATTCAGGGGCTCCAAGAAGGGGATGAAAACAAAAACTCATTAATGCGTAAATGGTCTTTTAAAGACCTGTGAAGTACTTGGGTGCGCTGGCAGCTCCAAAACTGTCTGTGTGTCTCAGCCAGGACTTGGAATTTACACCATCAATGTTGCCTATGGAGCCTGGCAAGTGAGATAAGAGTAGAGCCGGCAGTTGCAATTCTTTCACTTTGGTTTAAGGTCGACATCGAATTACAGTGCAGTGAAGAACGGGCTCGGTTTCAGGTAATTTTTGTGCATGACATGCAATGTACTTCAGCATGTTTTAAACCCACACACTGCTGATTTTAATGTTTTTTCAGCGTATAGTTCAGAAGTTGGCTGTTACATCGAGCTGTCCCCAGCAGTTTGACATTGCCATCACTGCTCCACTCGTAAGTCATTTTTTCAGCTTTTTTTTGATCCATAACTGAAATAAGGTGCCAACGGTGACACACAATTACGGATTCATATTTTTTCCACAGATTAATTTTTTCCTGTAGTTGTGTCGCCTACATTTTTTACTTGAGTCCTCCAGTAAGTTGATAAGGGAGGTGCAAGCAGGTTTTGTGCAGGTTTGCATGCAGTATCAGTGGCTTATGAGTTACGTGTTCACAGTGCTTTAGATAGAGGGCATGCTCACTGCTTCTTTTCACAAATTCGGGCATGGTGCACAAAATCACAGCTGTACTTTCTTGGTATTGCCTTGGGTTAAATACATACAGGGTCTGTGCTGGCACTCCTGGACATGCTAAACGATGCATCTTAAAGAATTTAAATGATATCAGCATTCTATATATGGTATGTTTATGTATGTTTCTTTATTCCTACAGTGTCCCCTGAAGAAGGGATTTGGGTTTAATCCCGAAATGCATTGGGCATGGCTATGTAACTTCGGAACGCCACTTAAGTCATATTATTTGTTGAAGTTTTTGATTTTGTACAGCATTTAGTTAAATGCAGTGATCTTATGTTGCACATGTTGGCAATTTTATTTAAATGAACAACTAAAAAACATTTCTGTGATGCTGGAATAAGTACTTTCAGATAAATGTGAAGTTTAAATTGAGTTGATTTGCACAGGTGATTTTATTGTTGATTAAGAATGTGAAATATAAATACATTAATACACGCTGTGCACCCAGCACACTGGTGGTTTTCCACCAGAATTCTGTTCAGCCGGGGCTGACACACACAAAGGGTGGGTTTGGGGGGCAGGGGGTTGAGAGCGCTGAAGCCCTTTGAGCACTATGGGCGTTGCGCACCTGATGTGAAGGCTATTGTATCCCCAGGTCTTAGTCAGAAGCCCCTTTTTGGGCGGCGCCCTTCTCTGGTCAAAATACACTACTGGGTCCAGCAGCTACCTCATCCCTCTGGTCTTCGCAACTGCAACTTGTCAACAGAGCATGCCTTTGTTCCGGATTTCTCTTAACTCTGATCCACACTTTATTGAGTAACTGCGCGATTTACAAATACAAATACGCAATAACATAACACTTTGGCGACCTGCCTGCATCCACATGGTGTGCCCGAACTGCGACTCTTTGCAGGTCGAAACTGGTCAGACTGGCGGTCCTGTATGTTTTTTAAGGCCTTCGTCATGGCTGCCGCCAGTGATTCAGATACTGTCAATTCACACATGAGAAAATCCGTGTCCATAACATATCTTACTGTTGTGTCTTGTCTCAGTACCCATGCTCTTCAGCCATGTCTGTTTGAATGTGAGTGACAAAGAAGGACTACGGATTATCAGTGTTCAGCAATGCAAGCAAACCCCACAGCCCAAGCTGCTGTTGAAACTTGCAGGGAGGGCTGAGATTGAAACGGGACAGCTCACAGGGGAGACTGCCCACTGGAGCTCTCCTCAATCCATGTGATGTCTAAAACCGGAAGCGGTCCCTTCTGCTGCAACATGTCCTGAAGCGATCAGTGTTAGGGCCAGCCCTGGCTGGGAGTCTTAGCCCCCCCTGAAGTTCAGGTCTAGTTGCACCCCATGTTGCTTCCCACGTCGAAAGAGCGTTTCACTGCAATGAGCTTACAATGGTTGTATCCTTCCTGAAGATTCCATTCTCTGGCAGGTAAGAGTGAAGAGCTTTTGTATAATTCTTTTAAGCCTCGGTCCTTTCCCCTTCGTCCCAATACTAGTGGGAACGTTGGATGTTTCAAGGAGGAGCGGATTCTGCATTAATGCCATAGGTGCTGACTTTGGTTCTGGTGATCCGGGTTCGACTCCTGGTATCGGCTCAACATCTTGTGATCCTGGGCAAAATCACTTAATTTACCAGTACCCTACGAAAAAGGAATTTGACCTTGATTAAAGTCACTGGTGCTTGCTTAACATGTTCCAATCCCTAGAGCAGAGTCCACAAACCTAATATAACAAATATTGTCAAGTATGCCTATCATCTGTCCTCGCTTCTTTTGTAGACCAAATTTAAATGTTTTCTTGTGCAGCTATTTCTTAAGCTTTGGAAGGCGATCTTCTTTATAAGCCAACTCTGCTAAAAAATTGACTCTTGATGCTGCTAGAGAATAAAGATGTATATATCCTCTTGAATCAATTATATCACATGTGTATGATGTAAATGTCCCCTAGGCCTTCTTGGAAAACTGTGGCTGGCCTCCTACTGACATGGCAACACTTGGCCATACTCCACATAATCATGATTTTTTTAATTGTGTCAGAAAGCATGTTTTGTGGAACTTCTTTTTCTGATATCTTGTTTAGGGGCAAGGATGTGGCACAACAGCCAGAGCTGATGACTGTAGAGCTAGGAAACCAGGTTCAATGCTTGATGTCTGCTCAACATCCTGTGATTCTGGGCAAATCACTAAATCTCCCTGTGCTTACAAAAAATTAATGTGTGCTTGTGTAATGTAAAAGATGCTCCTGTAAAGTGCTCCAATACTTTTGGGTCATGTTTGTGCTATATAAAACTGAATAAAAATATATTACAACATTTTGTGAGCCCTCCTGTTTCCAGCACTGCTCAAGACTGGAAGTGGAGCACAACCTAAAGATGGCAGAAGCAAGATCCATCCACACATTGTCTCTGTGGAGAAAAACATGCACTCCCACACCTGTGTTTTGGGAGTGTTTTTGCTAATCCATCCTAAATTGTGTGTTTTATGTGAAACATAAAGCACCAATCAAATTTGTTATGCTAATTGTTTTCTTTTCATTTGAACTTTAGAATAAGCATATGCGCTACAAAAACTTCAGTTTACTAAACACTCTTACTTTATTTAACATTATTTGCCCTATACAACCTGGGCTTTGCAGGGGGGAATGATCATCAACGATCCAGAGTACCAGCTTCCAGAACTTTTTTATCAGGTGGTGGTGGAGGTAGGGGGGGGGGAGGCTCGAATTGTAAAAAGGTTTTGAGGGTGGGGGGGGGCTCGGCCGACAAAAGTTTGAAGACCTCTGCCTTAGAGTCATGGGATCAAGATGCAGGTCCAGAACTTTTAATCAGGCAGCAGGGCAGCAATGCAGCAGAGTAGCAGTACTTCCTACAGAGCAGCATAGCAGTCCTTCTGAGTCTTACACAGGTCCAGAGGTGTAGTGCAGAGTTGGGTCTAGGGATCCATTATTTATACCTGGAGCCTACTTTGAAGTAGGAGAAGATTCTGGATGTTTCAACCCCCTGAGGTGTTTGAAATTCCCTGCCTCCCTGCCCTGGCCCCAGCTTGTATGGGGTCACAATATACTAGTGTCATAAAACCCTTTGTGAGTGTGCTTGTCAGAGCCTTTGTGATGTGCAAGTGTGTAGGTGACAGCTCCCCCCACATCAAGTCAGAGATGGCCCATTATGCCCGCACCTATTCTACTTTGTTTTACAATACACAAAGACCAACAGCCAGCTACACCTAATCATGTGAATGAATGAATGAATGAAGGGAGTCTTACATTGCGCAACTTAGCCCAAGTGCATCAAGGCGCCTAAACAGGTCAAGAAATGTATAGACACCAGTGAGAACTTTTACAGGTACACTTCAGACAAAAGCCAGGTTTTCAATACTTTACGAAACAAGGCGAGTGAAGTTTGCCCTCGGAGTTCAAGGGGAAGGGAGTTCCATAGCATGGGAACAACCGTAATGAATGCTCTACCTCCCCATTTAGCTTTTGAAAACCTTGGGACCTCAAGAAGATTTTTATTAGAGGAGCGGAGGGATCGACTAGGAGAAGAAAGATGGATAAGTGACTTAAGACCCTCAGCACCTGTACCGTGGAGGGCCCCATGGGCAAAGAGATCGACTAGGAGAATAAAGATGGATAAGTGACCTAAGACCCTCAGCACCTGTACCGTGGAGGGCCCCATAGACAAGACAGAGAATCTTAAAAGAGATCCTGGACTCAATGGGAAGCCAGTGTATGCTTCTCCGAGCTGCTGTGGCTGAGGCCAGTCTATGTAGATTTAAGACCATCTTTGCCGCCGCGTTTTGGACCTTCTGGAAATGGTGTATAAGGCTTTTGTTAATGCCCACATAAAGGGCACTGCAGTAGTCCAGTTTTGAGGAAACTAATGCCACAGTGGCCTGTTTCCGAGCATCAGGGGAGAGATAGTGGGCAATTTTTCTAAGGACCCTGATGATACCACAGCAGGTGGAGACAATCCTACTGACCTGCCGGTCAAAGGAAAGAGTAGTATCCATCAACACCCCTAGGTTCTTAGCAAACTGATGGGGAGGAGGGCAATCTCCAAGAGAGGCAGACCACCAATCGTTTGACCAGATATCCTGACTACCCCCACATATCAGAACCTTTGTTCTCTCCCCATTTAGCTTCAGGAAGTTCTGTACCATCCACTGTGACAAAGCCTCCATGCAATTCCTGAAGTTCAAAGCTGATTCCTTCACGGGCTGCGTCAGGGAAACCATTATTTGGGGGTCGTCGGCATAAGAGAGTACTTCCAACCCAACGGACCTAACTACCCTGGCAAGTGGGGTCACATAGATGTTGAATAATAAAGGACTCAGTGAAGAGCCCTAAGGGACCCCACAATGCACAGGCTTAGGGGCAGAAAGGAACTGGCCCAGCTTTACTCTCTGTTCCCTTTCATTAAGAAAGGAGGCCAGGAGACTCAGTGCAGGACCTCCGACCCCGATATCCCTAAGGCGAGTAACCAAAATAGATGGGGATAGGGTGTCAAAAGCCGCCGTCAGGTCTAACAGGACCAAAGGAGTGGTATGACCCTTATCGACCTGAGAGCGGATGTTATTGGCAACTGCTGTAAGGGCAGTCTCAGTGCTGTGAGAACTCCTAAAGCCATGCTGGGAAATATCCAAGAGAGCAGCATCCCGGAGGAAAGAACTATGGTGCCGGTTAAGATGAGATTCCAGCATCTTTGCAGAGCAGGGAGGAGTAAAATAGGGCAGAAGTTTTTCAGAACCCCTGGGTCTAATGTAGATTTCTTAAGAAGGGGTTTGACAACCGCCATCTTCCATGAGGAAGGAAACACTCACTCCGAAATTGCGCGATTCATGACATTCGTGAGCGGGGGGATAACTACCTCCCAAGAGGACTTCAGAACTTTAAGCGGGCAGGAGTCTAAAGGAGAGCCTGATTTGATGTTATCAAGGACCTGGTTCGTGAGCTCAGGAGTAAGAGGGGGAAAGGACAGGAAACTCGAAGGGAGAACACCAGCCGAGCTCCGACCTCTGGGAGGGGCAGCATTAGTGGGAGGGGCCAGACAAAGATTAAGGGATTCAAGGGAGCTGTAGATGTCCACGATCTTTGAATGGAAGAAGACCGAGATGTTATCACAAAACTCCTGAGATTCCACTATAGGATCAACTGCCTGGGGAGAGGAAAGGAAATCAATGATTTTGAAAAGGTCTCTCGGAGAGAAAGGGAGGCCATGACCTTTAAAAAATAGGCCCTCTTTTCCTCCACAATAGCTAGCTTATACTCCTTTAAACAGAGTTTATGTTGTTCCTTCTCTGAGGAGTCCAACTAAGCCCTCCAGAGCCTCTCCTGTTATCGACATCCTTGTCTCAGTAGCCTAAGTCTATCCGAGAACCAGGGAGCAGACGGACTCTTTCTCGCAGAGTAGTGCTGTTTAAGGGGGGGCAGAGAATCCAATGCTCCTGAAATGATACTTCGAAGTTCAAGAGCAGCAGAGGTGGCGTCCTACGATTCAGCAGGCGTCAATTTATTCAAGTACGGAAAAAGAGCCTCATTATTAACTGCTTTAAGGTTCCTTCTAAATTCCCACTTCTTGGCATTCAGAGAAAAGGAGGATACATCCTGAAATGTCAACTCGAGTGAAACGGCCGAATGATCGGACCAAGCCAACGGGACCGGAGGGCCCAACCTTCAACCTGGGATCATTGGAGAAGACTCCATCAAGTGTATGCCCAGCCAGGTGGGTAGGACCCCCACCACCAACTGGGTTAGACCACAGGAGTCCAACGTATCCAAAAGGATCTGAGTATCTCTAGATCCCATGTTTTCCAAATGAAAATTAAAAACGCCCAGGAGAGTAATATTGGGCCTCTCAATAAATGACTCTAGCAGTTTGATCAAATCCTGGCTAAAGGATGACCTAGGGCCTGGCCGTCTGTAAAACAGGAGGCCGGAAAAGGAAACAGAGGGGGTGGAATTGATGGAAAAATACAAGGACTGAAAATGGTCAGAAGAAGTGGAGAGGAGTTCGGTACGGCATATGAGAGAATCCTTGTGGAGAATTCCTATTCCTCCTCCTCGCCGGCCAATGCGATCCATCCTAGCCAGGACATACCCAGTGGGGATAGCATCTATCAAATCAGGACCTGAGGCATCGGAAGCCCATGTCTCAGTAATAAAGACCCACGTAGGTTTCCTGTCAGATACAAAGTCCCTAAAAGCAACGTTATTTTTAATCAAAGACCTAGCGTTAATAAGAAACGCCCTCTCCGTGGTTATGTTGGAAGCAGACTCAGAAGCAGGACACAGGCAGCAGTCATCAAATGGTTGTGACAAGAAAATGGCAACTCTCTAAAGGTCAGTGGAATAGACACTGACGGTTCGCCATGATGGCTGCCGAGTTATTGGAAGATCCTCTCCCCGTTGTATGTATTCAAAGCAGTTCAACTGCTGTTTGTGGCCAAGCCATCTGAGCGTGAGGCTATTCTGCAAGATTAACGCTGAATCAATTGATCTTTTGCATTTGCGCCACTTGTCCTTAAGCCCAACAGGTTGCCTGCTGCATGTTTGTGCTCTTACTCAGGAGCGTAATCCCTGAGTGAGTTATTTTCATTCTATCCTTTCAGTAGGGTGTGCTTGTGTGCCACTCTGCACACCTGGCACTATATTTCAATGAATCAGATTTCTAAGGGCTGTACAGGATATCTCCTAATTCCCTTAGTCCTGATGAGACCCTGATCTCTTAACCAGGGGTCAAAACTTCGTCAACATGCTTTAGTGCAAGACAAACTGGAAATGTGTCTATTTTCATGCAGGATGTTTTGCTAACTTTATAAATTGTTACTTTTACAAAAGCGTATGCTCACCCATGAATTGTGATTACATTTTAAGTTTTGGCTTTGATTCTGGGGACACATTGCACTGTGTATTATCGTGCTAGTGTGTTGTTTTCTGCTTGAACTACATAGATAAATTGCTCTCTTTTTTCATCAAAGTTGGTCTGATATGTTCTAATTTTTATATGCTGTATATGTCATTGAGTGCATGAGACCGTTTGGGCTGTTTATTAAAATTAACTGTTTTGCAAATAATACTAATGTGAACCATTTATGCCATAAAATAGTTACATACTCGATTCTAATGGGTTTACGGGTTGCCCTTGTAGCCTGATATGAGAACTTATAAAAATAACATTTTCAAAACTGTTTTTACAAATCTGACTTTACCATTAAAGAGGGCTCTAAATTACTATTCTGTAGACATCAAACTCTATATTTGCACCTGCTCTCAACAGAAAGTTATCACTTATTAAATGTAATAAGTTAACCCAATGTTATCCTATGGGAGAGGTAGGCCTTGAACAAGTGAAAAACACATTTAAAAGTCTTTTACTACCAGAACATGTAAAAGTGAACAGTAGATGTCCCACTTTTGAACTACACTGCACTCTGTTCTATGGGTTGTTTAGGGCCTACTCTACAGTTCAATTACATGTATTAAAAAGGAAGATTAAGGATTGGAAAAGGTTTATTTTGCAAGGGGCATATTTAACAGGCTACTTAAGTGGGTGTCACAATCATTCTTAGAGTTCCACTAGAAGATTTTAATTTACAGGGGAAGGGTAACATGTAGCACCACTTTAGTAGGGGCTTACAAGTAAATTACATTTTGGCATTTGGGTGTAAGCAAATTTCACCATGGATTAAAGGAGAGAGCACACACACTTTATCACTGGTTAGCAATGGTAAAGTGCACAGAGTCCTTGGGCCAACAAAAACAAGAGCAGCAAAATTGGAGGAGTAAGGCAAAAAGTTGGGGGAAGACCACTATAAATCTGACAGGTCTAACATTCACAAAATGTAGAAAAGAATGTGCCCTACATACTATCAATTAAACTAGTTGTCTACAGCTGCTCCCCTATAAGTAAACTGGTGCCCAGTTGCACAGTGCCCCTCTTTGCTTTATTGAATTAACAGTGCATTTGATTTCTTTGCAGCTTCAATGTAACACTTTGGTGGCCATCTTGACATCTCCAGAGTTTGCCAGATATTGCATTTTGCTTTCAATAACCCTATTTGTGAATCAGAGCAATAGACAGGCATACAGTTATCCTGGTTCCAATTTTAGACCACCATTATGGCAGCCTAAGTAGTCATGGTTTGAGGATGCCACTCGCAGGAAAGTTCAGCAGGCCAAGTCTCAACCTATCATCAGGGGAGGGCTTCACTTGCTTGGGAGCATCATGCATGCAAATCCAGTCCTGCTACTTCCACTGCCACCTTCTCTAAATCAGATTGGCATTGCAGCATTAGCTGCTCACTGCTCCAAAGTAGATCACCATGTTCCAGTGGCTAATCTATCAATCAAAAGGATTTGTAAAGCAAGGCAAATCACCTGTGATGGGTCTCATGGGCCTGGAGTTGCTAACTGCTATGTGGTGATCTGATTAATTCAAACAGCCAGGTCTCGAGTCTTTGCTGAATTGCTGGAGTGATGAAGCCGTCCTAAGGTGCAGGGGAAGGTTGTTACACACTTTGACTACCAGCTGTGAGAAGGAAAATCCTCCAGTGTTGCCTCAGCAGATCCTGGCGCGGAGGTGGGGTTCAGCCATGTCTCTGTGAGGAAGAGGATGTCCGGGGTGAGGGATGAAATCGTGTTCAAGATCTCCTTGGCATGTTTGCTAAGCAATCGTACATTGAGTAAAATGCACAGTAGTTTTGCTGTGGCAGTCTCTGTCAATGTGGTGGACCCAGTGGGGTTTTGCGATGTCTCTGATGTTGTTGGTTACTTTGATGTTGCTATTGACGGTTTTGCTCAGGTCCTGGGTAAAAGAGCAGGCATACCAGCCACAGGTAGAGCCCATGTAGTTCTCCTCCCAGCGGCGCCACCCAGCACACTCCACCTGGGAGAGACATTTGTAAGACTCCTTTAAAGTGAGGAAAATGACAGTGAAAGGGAGAAAGGGCACTACTCTGATCTTTCCCCCCTCCCATCCTAACAGAGAGAAACTACATTACAGGAACTCTCTGCGCTTTGGTATTATCACTCTACAGAAAATCGTATTAACAGTCCACCTAGGGAGGAAATATAGCATCTGTCTGAGGTTATGCATACTAAATATCAAAGTCAGAATATCAATGGCACTAAATATTAAGGTCAAAATATTGAAAATATAAATATTGACAGCAGAAGTCCCTTAGAATCATGTGGTACCAGTTGGAAACTGAGGTGAAGCAGATGAAAAGTCGCAGGAACCCACATCAGCACAGCCAAGGCCAGGCTTTTAAGCATGATTTATTTCTGTGTATGCTGTTGAAGCAATTTAAAGTAGGGATCAGTTCATTTTTAAAATTGATTTTTGTTAATTTGTTGACCTGTATGTTTGCCTTCCTTATTCCACCATGAGCTTAATGTTTTAGGCAGAGAATACCCGGGAGTGCAAGTAGGAATATTAACGTTGCAGCATTGGATTTAATTTTCAGAACTGTCTGCTCTCTTTCTTTCTCTGGAAATCTCTTATTCTTCACTTCTTCACAAGAAATCTACGGTGATGTGCAGAGGGTGAATACCCTCTTAAACCAGAAAATGTGCTTATTTACATGACTAATGGCAACCATACCAGCTGGGTAACTGTTAGAAATGGGATTTCTGGTTGGCTAAGGCTTGTGCCAAAGCCAGGCAGAAACCACCACTCTAGTCAGGGCAAGGGAGTTACACGCCAAAGAAACCCCTCCTCACCCCCTTGGTAGCTTTGCACAAGCAGTCAGGCTTATCCCGGAGGCGGGGATGACCTGTCCTCAGGACACCCCCGCGCTGCACGGCCACCAGCTGTGTGTGTGTGCCCCCAATGCTGCTCGCAGCCTCGCTGCTCCATGTGCCTGCCGCCCTAGCTGCCCGCCTCGCTGCACGTTGCCCCTGCAGCTCCGCCGGTTTTAGACTTTATATTGTAATTTGCCTGTGAGATTGTATTGCCTTTTGTTGTTGTCTAATTGTACTTTTCCTTTTGTAACTGGTGCTCGTTTTTTCCCCCCCTGTGCCTTTCCCGCTCCGCTCCCCGCTTCCCGCCGCCGGCCACGAGGCCACAAGGCCACGCCCACTTTGTGTTCTGTGCCCTCCCCGCTCCTCCCTCCCACTTGCCCTTAAATGGCGACCGCGCGGCGCAGGTGAGTGTGACCTGTCCTCAGGACACCCCCGCGCCGCACGGCCACCAGCTGTGTGTGTGTGCCCCCACTGCTGCTCGCAGCCTCACTGCTCCATGTGCCTGCCGCCCTAGCTGCCTGCCTCGCTGCACGTTGCCCCCGCAGCTCCGCCGGTTTTAGACTTTATATTGTAATTTGCCTGTGAGATTGTATTGCCTTTTGTTGTTGTCTAATTGTACTTTTCCCTTTGTAACTGGTGCTCGTTTTTTCCCCCCCTGTGCCTTTCCCGCCCCGCTCCCCGCTTCCCGCCGCCGGCCACGAGGCCACGCCCCCTTTGTGTTCTGTGCCCTCCCCGCTCCCGCCTCCCAGCTGCTCCTCCCTCCCACTTGCCCTTAAATGGCGACCGCACGGACACGCAGTGGGCGCGCTGATTGTGCGCCGAAGGCGCGCCAAAGGCAAGCCTGTCTGCGCCCGTCCGCGCCTGGACCGCACCCAGTGCCAGGACCCCTGGCCCCCGCCGAAGCAAGACGACCCGACAGACCTACGACGCCGCAACACTCAACGCACTCAACACCGGCCGGAACCCTGCCTGCTACCAAGCTACCAAGCCATCCCGAGACGCACCCACGGACCCTTCGCCTGCCAAGCCTGCAAATTCACCTGCCCCCGGACCGGCACCACCCCCGCCAAGTCAAGCACCAGCAACAACCACCTCAAGTGCATCCTGCTGAACACCTGCTCCGTCCACAGGCACGCTGTAGAACTCTGGGACCTGCTCGACACGACAGCACCGGACGTCGCCTTCCTCACCGAGACCTGGATGAACGCGTCCTCAGCACCCGACATCGCAATAGCCATCCCGGGCGGATACAAGATCACCCGGAGGGATCGCGTCAACCAGACAGGAGGCGGCATCACCATCATACACAAGAACACCATCCGCATCTCGACTAACTCCGACGAAACCTTCACCGCCGCCGAACACCTTCACTTCCAGATACACACCGACCCCAAGACCACCCTACGAGGCACCCTCATCTACAGACCATCAGGACCACGCACACAATTCAGCGAAGACATTGCAGACTTCATCAGCCCACACGCCCTGCCCCCCGCCGACTACATCCTCCTAGGGGACCTCAACTTCCACCTGGAAAAGAACAACGACAAAAACACCACCACCCTGCTGGACAACCTCGCCAACCTCGGACTCAAGCAACTGGTGAACACTCCCACCCAATATGCCAGCCACACGCTTGACCCCGTCTTCTCATCCAGCAAGCACATCTCCTTCAGCCACGCTACCGGACTCCACTGGACCGACCACAGCTGCATCCACTTCAGCTTCAGGAAAACGGCGACCCACCACCACCCGCAACAGGTTCCCCACCGAAGCTGGAGCAAGATCCCCACCGAGCAGCTCTCCGCCTCCCTCAGCCAGAACACACCCACCTACACAGCGGACCCAAACGAAGCAGCCAGCAACCTCGCCAAGTGGCTGACCGCCTGCGCCGATGATCTCGCACCACTAAAGAACTCTCCCAGCAGAACCGGTAGCAAGAAAACCCAAGAAGAACTACCACACCCTCGAGAAAGCCTGGCGGCTCCACCAGACCACAGTCAACAGGACCGCCCTCAAACACACCACCCGCAAACACCACCAGCTGATCCGCGCCACCAAGAAGGCGGCACTCAAAGAATGACTGGACAAAAACGCCCACGACAGCAAGGAACTCTTCTGCATCGTCAAAGAGTTCTCCAACCCCAGCACCGGAAACAGCAACATCACTCCCTCGCAAGACCTCTGTGACTCACTCGCCTCATTCTTCCACAGCAAGATCACAGACATACACAACAGCTTCGACGCACAGACCATGCACCCTACCGCCGAACCAACGCCAGCCACCTCCACCCTCTGCAACTGGACCCCGATCAACACCAAAGACACCACCCGCACGATGAACTCCATCCACTCCGGATCACCAACCGACCCCTGCCCACACCACGTCTTCAACAAAGCCGATGCCATCATCGCACCCCAGCTCCGGGACATCATCAACTCCTCCTTCCACACCGCCACCTTCCCGGAGAGCTGGAAGCACGCCGAGCTCACCGCCCTCCTGAAGAAACCAACGGCGGACCCCACCGACCTCAAGAACTACCGCCCCATCTCGCTCCTTCCCTTTCCGGCCAAAGTCATCGAGAAGACCGTCAACAGACAGCTGGCCGCCTTCCTCGAGACGAATGGTTCCCTCGACCCCTCACAGTCCGGGTTTCGGGCCAACCACATCACCGAGACCGCCCTAATCGCAGCCACCAACGACATCAGAACCCAGATCGACAACGGGGAAACAGCGGCCCTCATCCTCCTGTACCTCTCTGCGGCGTTCGACACTGTCTGCCACTGCACCCTAGTGAAGCGCCTCAGCAACATTGGAATCTGAGAGAAAGCACTGGAATGGATCATCTCGTTCCTCGCCGGAAGAACCCAGAGGGTCCGCCTCCCCCGTTCAGTTCCGAGGCCACCGAAGTCATCTGGCGTGGCGTGGCTCACTGGTTAGAGGCAGCAGACCCGTAAGCTGAGGACGGCCCGGGACCAGGGTTCAATTCCCAACGCGGCAGGGTCATGGACCATGGTCAGCGGGCTCGATAATTCTCGCCTCGGTGCCTACTCCAGTCAGGGACCACACTCGGCAACTCTGAGCATTATCTTGCCTCATCTTCACAACGGCCCCCCCAGACCGCCGGGGATGCTTGGTCGCACCTTAGAGATACCCATTAGGGACCATCTCTCAGGGTGAGCCAGGATGGGTTCCCCAGCAGTCGAAGCGCGGAGATACTCCTCCGGGAGTCGATTCCTAGCGCTATATAAACCCGCAATTAATTAGTTAATTAATCTGCGGCATTCCTCAAGGATCTTCACTCAGTCCAACCCTCTTCAACGTCTACATGAGCCCCCTCGTAGCCATCGCACGGCAACACAACCTCAACATCATCTCCTACGCCTACGACACCCAGCTGATCCTCTCCCTCATCACGACCCCAACACCGCCAAGGCCAACCTACACGAAGGGATGAAAAACGTTGCCGACTGGATGAGGAGCAGCTGCCTTAAACTGAACTCAGACAAGACGGAAGTCCTCATCCTGGCACCATCACCCTCCGCCTGGGACGACTCCTGGTGGCCCCCGGCCCTGGGCACCGCTCCCAAACCAACGGACCACGCACGCAACCTGGGCTTCATCCTGGACTCCTCCCTATCGATGACCAGACAAGTCAACGCCGTCTCATCCTCGTGCTTCAACACCCTGCACATGCTCTGCAAGATCTTCAGATGGATCCCGACCGAAACCAGGAAGACCGTCACCCAGGCACTCGTCACCAGCCGACTGGACTACAGGAACACCCTCTACGCTCGAACCACAGCCAAACTTCAAAGAAGACTCCAGCGCATCCAGAACGCCTCCGCACGACTCATCCTGAACATCCCCCGACACAGCCACATCACCGGACACCTGAGAGACCTGCACTGGCTCCCCGTCAGCAAGTGAATCACGTTCAGACTCCTGACCCACGCACACAAGGCTCTCCACGACCTGGGCCCCAAGTACCTCAGCGACCGCATGACCTTGTACATGCCCGCCCGCCAGCTTCGATCAACCAGCCACGCCCTCGCCGCCGTACCGCGCATCCGCAGAGCCACCGCCAGAGGAAGATTCTTCTCCTACCTGGCGGCCAAGACCTGGAACTCCCTCCCCACCTACCTTCGGCGAACCCAGGACCACCTCTCCTTCAGGAAGCAGCTCAAGACCTGGCTGTTCGAGCAGTGACTTACCCCACCCCCCACCCCAGCGCCTTGAAACTCTCCCGGGTGAGTAGCGCGCTCTATAAATGCATTGATTGATTAATTGATTGAATGTGTAAAGCGTTTGCGCAACACACACACACAGCAGCAACACACTAGGCACACCACAAAAATGAACTTCACACAAGGTTATATATAAAAATAGCCTTTGTATTACCATAAACACATTAGATCATAATCACACAATTACACTGTGCCAACTGGCACCGGGCAGTATTTAAAGGGGATTATATACACATGACAGGGCCACGTGGGCCACTGCCAGAATCAGCACTTCGTAGAGATAGCACTTAGCAGAAATAGCACTTCTAGAACATAGAATAATTGTAGCACCAAATAACAAGTGTAGAACACAACCAGTAACCACTGGTAAAAGGAAGGTACACGCTACGCAATACTAATCACCATAGGCATAGATCACGCAGGGACACATAAACTCACTAGTATAGCCTATACTGGGCAAAACAACCTCCTAAGCATGAAAACACATTTAGACGTATCACAGGCATAAAGGCATCGCACATTACGCAAAAATACACATGAGGCATAACCATGTACCCACACCCAAAACTGTCCCCAGGCCAACTTGGCCTCTCAGGGGCTCAAACGCCTTTTGTCCAGCAGTGTCAGGGCTACTAGCTGCAAAGGCAGCAATGTGCAGGGCGCAGGGGCACCACCTAAACGTTGCAGCTGCCCACTAAGTGCTGGGCAGCTGGGGAAACTGAGCCTGGCACCAGCGTGCCTCCTGACTCTCCTCTGGGGCTCCTAAAGAAACAACAGTGCCCCCCAAAACAACGTGGGAGCCTCGCAGGCTCTAATTCCCAAAATGCGCAAAGCATTGGAGCACAGTGGGCTCTAAAAGCCCCCAAACATTGGAGCCCTGCACCGGCTCTGGATCCAAAGTGCCCTGCAATTGTTGGAGTGGCCCGCTGCCTTCCGGGGCCGCTCTACTACCAAGAAATGCCCCCTGACGTTGGAGTCCCGCTCTGGGGACGCGCGAAACAATGGTGCCTCCTGTCGGAGCGGCCCCGCTGACAAGACGGGGCTGCTCGACACACGGCAGGACACTGTGCCCTATTCAGGTCCCAAGTGCACTCCTCCCTCCCATCAACATGCAGATCTCTCCACTTACCACCGGGGCAGACCCATCCTGACTCCTGGAGCCAGGCACACCAGCCAGCTCCAGCCAATCACAAGCAAGACAGTCAAGACAGTCAATTCACATTAACTACACAGACATGCCAACTTCTAGTCACATTAAATCTGCGCACACCGTCGCGCAGCAGTTAATATCACGAGTTTTCACATACCAAAGTCGCCCCTGCACTTCCCATACATCAAGAACTTCCATGGACAATCATAATCCCGATGCATTCCTATGGGAGGGCAGGCCAATCTCACCACACACACTCAGACTGCGCATCCACTTAACACTGGGACACAGTGTTAAAGTGTGCAGAAGCCAAAAACAACTAGTATCAGGCACACATTTAAAAGCAAAGAGTTTAGGGGTGAACCTGTCGAAAGGGCCAAGTCTAACAGTAACATTTACATGTCGGAGTTTCATTGACCACATCAGAGGCATGCATTTCCTCATCACAGGTGTCTTAAGTCTCCTCTTTGGGCTATATACATGTTTTGTAATGATTCAGGACTCTTAAATTATAGCCCTTCACACAAAAGGTAAGGGATCATTGTTAACATTAGATATTCATAAATTCAAACCCACTAGGGTGTGGAGTACACAGGGACAGCATCAGGGAAAAAAGTATTTTCTAGGCTTTTCTTACAGGAGATAAAAGTTTCACATCTGAAGAACCATCAGCAAGCAGAAATGTGCCACTGTATATAGAAGCAAAATAAAAAGAACCCTAGAGACCAACAGAAACAGAACACAAACCCAGGAAGCAAAGAGTCGGCAGTAGGGTAACCAACAGTGTAATTTGCAGGTTTCTCTGCAGTCGTAGCGCATGTCACTAGCAGTGCAGGGACAATTCAGAGTGGGAGTGCTGCTGTCATTGTTAAATCACTGAAGCCCAGTCCAACAATCTTTATTGTTCAATTAATTATAACGTACAATTGTTATAAGATCACAATTTTAAAAATACCATTTAATAAAATCCATTGTTTTTGCATATATCTATACTATCGTCCTTCATTAGTTATAGAAGCATTTGGCATACCTAAACAATAATTGCCAGATTAAAAGAAATATACTCTAACAATCATGAAACAAGATTGCATTGCTAGTGCAATTACTCAGAAAACAGGGCTGAATACTTTGAATTGGTGTCAAGATCGTCACACAAGGGACACTGGTCCAATGAAGGTAGGTGACAGGACATATAAAATAATAGCCTTTAAAGTGCAAATACTAAGTAGAAAGTGCTTAGTGCTTAGTTTAGATTTCCTTTCATCATACAGAAAATAGTGGACCAAAGAGAGGAAAACAACAGATCATAAAGGGTCACTAATGTTAATACTAAAAAAGTGCATAATTGAAAGTGCATACTCCTTACTGATTGCTGCTAAATGTCCTGCAAATGAGTGCTTGTCGACTCGGGTTTTCAGTCCTAGTTCAATGTCCACTGTCAGTAGGCCTTTTTGTTCCGTTATTAGAGCTGGGAAGGTACAGACAATGTGGCAAATATCTTCTTTTGAGTAGTTACAGAGCTGACATGAGATCTCAGTCTAGGATCGTCTGCAGGTGGAGGAATCGTTGAGGGTTTGGAGATCTCCCAGCCTTAGACTCTGCAGTTTAAGCTTGGACTTTGAGTCAAACAGTTCCCATAAGTATGATTAAGGTTTTAGGAGGGTGCATGAGCCTATTATCCTCCAAGTATGGGATTTCTTGTACAGCACAGCTTTATCGATAAGGGATGAAATCTTTTTCCAGTTAAATTTATAACTCTATTAAAAGCTTGTTGTGAAAGGGATGAGGCACATAGAGTTCCTCTGCCTTCAAAGTTGTTAGAGCCAGGTTTAAAAAGGCAATAATCTCAGAGTTTCTTGGGTCACTTATATCCTTCTACACAATACTGCTTAGGGTGGGTCTGGGATAGTTTTTAAATTTATAACACAATTTCAAACCGGCACCCAGACTGCTTACATTTTGTTTCCGGAGGCCAAAACTCCAGCTGGTTTTGAGCTGGAGAACCATGGCCAGGGGGATTAAACATATAACAGTATGTCCCTGTTATGACTTTATCCATATTTGATCAGCTCTTCCTCTCAGCACCTCAGCTCCATACATTAGAGAGAGAGTATGTTTGGAAGCCAGACCTTGAAGGAGTGACTGAAGAGACATTCCTTGCAAAGGAGCAAAAAGTGGAGCGTTGTTTCTTATTTGTATTACACTGTACTGTTTGAAGAAAGCACCTTTTGTGCCAAAGATTACTCTCAGGTATTTGTATTCCGACACGGGTTCCAGGGCTGTAAGGTCTAGATGGTAAATTGTCAGCGGTCATCTTCTTGTAGTCACTAGCATTGTTTTTATTTTAGAGAGATTACCTCATAGCCCGTGATTTGCAGCATACCGGCCATTGCATTGATTAGTCTCTGTAAACCGACCTTGGTGTGACTGATCAGGATGACTTTGGCAGTGTACAGCATGAGAGAAGCACTAAATCCAGACATCGTGGGAGAATGAGAGTTGACGCTATTGAGCACAGTTGTCAGCCCCGCAAGGCACAAGTTGAAGAGAAATGGAGCAAAGATGCATCCTTATTTAAGGCTGTTACTCCTGGGGAGACTGATGCACCTTTGCCCAGCCTCACCCTTGTCCACGTATCGCTGTACAGCAGTTGGATGTTTCTTAGGAGAAGAAGAGAAATTCCTCAGCTTTGTAGCTAGGGCCACAAGATATTACACTGTACTGTGTCAAAGGCTGAGTGAAAGTCCACATAACACAGATTCAGATTTGAGGAATATCGCCTGGCTTGCCGAGGCAGTCAAATCAGCAAGCAGACATTTGGCAAAATATTTTGACTCCGCATCCATTAGGGCATGCAACCGGTAATTGCAGGGTAGCATAGTCTTCCCTGCTTTATAAATTGGGACCAAGATTGATCCCCTCTAGCTATCTGGGTTGACCTAGTTGGTGAGAATATTATTGTATGAAGTGGTCATATGTTTGGTCCAATAGTGGGGGTTCTGTTTGAAGATGGCTTATAGTAAGCTGTTTCGGACCAGGACGCGATCACGATGACTGGTGGTAATTATTTTCTCCATCTCTCCCATAGTGATAGGACTTGCTGAGCATCACTGAAGTTGTTAGGATTGTGAAAAATCCAAGCATCAGTAAATGTAGCATATAAGCCATATCCGTTCATCACAACACTGATATGTGTGTGGTATGCAGCCAGCGGTACATTTCGGAGTGCACTCACACATAAATTACTAAAGCATGGTGTGGTAGGACACTGTCCTTTACAACCAGCAAATATTCCATGAAAATGGCCTCTTATTTGCACAGACATGCAGTTTTAATGATATAATGATAAACTATAAAACACACAAAGAATAATGTGCCCATCATACTTCCGCATTACAAAAAATGTGCTTCATTTGTGCTTTCCTAACTGCTGATATAGTTTCAATAATTTGTACAGTTCATTAGAGACATTTAAATGTTTTGTGTTAAAATGTTTTACATCCTTCCACACTCCTTGAAGCCCAGCAAGTTTGTCACATAGTTCCTATCCCAAGATTATCTCATCTTGCAGTCAGAGAAAGAAAAGTCAATCAATCAATCAATCAAAGACATTTATAGAGCGCACTACCTACCCGTAGGGTCTCGAGGCGCTTTTGGGGGGGGGAGCCGCTACTGCTCGAACAGCCAGGTCTTGAGCTTCTTCCTGAAGGAGAGGTGGTCTTGGGTCAGGCGCAGGTCGGCCGGGAGGGAGTTCCAGGTCTTGGCGGCCAGGTAAGAGAAGGACCTTCCTCCTGTAGTGGCTCTGCGGATGCGTGGGACGGCGGCGAGGGCGTGGCTGGCGGATCGGAGGTGGCGTTTGGGAGCGTAGAAGTTGACTCAGTTGTTGAGGTAGCTCGGGCCTTGGTCGTGGAGAGCTTTGTGTGCGTGGGTAAGGAGGCGGAAGGTGATTCTCTTGTTGACCGGGAGCCAGTGCAGGTCTCTTAGGTGTCCGGAGATGTGGCTGTGTCGTGGGATGTCGAGGATGAGTCTGGCTGAGGCGTTCTGGATGCGCTGGAGTCTCTTCTGGATCTTGGCGGTGGTTCCGGCGTAGAGTGCGTTGCCGTAGTCCAGTCGGCTGGTGACGAGGGCCTGGGTGAAGGTCTTCCTGGTCTCTGTGGGGATCCACCAGAAGATCTTCCGAAGCATGCGCAGAATGTTGAAGCACGACGAGGAGACGGCGTTGACTTGCCTGGTCATGGAGAGGGAGGAGTCCAGGATGAAACCCAGGTTGCGTGCGTGGTCCGTCGGTTTGGGTGCGGTGCCCAGGGCGGGGGGCCACCAGGAGTCATCCCAGGCGGAGGGCGAGGAGCCCAGGATGAGGACTTCCGTCTTATCTCTGCTCAGCTTCAGGCGGCTCGTCGTCATCCACTCGGCTACCTTTCTCATCCCTTCGTGCAGGTTGGCTCTGGCTCTGGCGGGGTCGTTGGTCAGGGAGAGGATCAGCTGGGTGTCGTCGGCGTAGGAGATTATGTTGAGGTTGTGTTGGCATGCGATGGCCGCAAGGGGGCTCATGTAGACGTTGAAGAGAGTCGGGCTCAGTGAGGATCCTTGAGGGACGCCGCAGATGACTTTGGTGGCCTCTGACTTGTATGGTGGTAGGCGGACTCTTTGTGTTCTTCCGTCGAGAAAGGAGACGATCCATTCCAGCGCCTTCTCCTGGATTCCGACGTTGCTGAGGCGCTGCACTAGGGTGCGGTGGCAGACCGTGTCGAAAGCCGCGGAGAGGTCTAGGAGGATGAGGGCCGCTGTTTCCCCGTTGTCCATCAGGGCTCGGATGTCGTCGGTGGCGGCGATGAGGGCGGTCTCGGTGCTGTGGTTGGCATGGAATCCGGACTGCGATGGGTCGAGGGATCCATTCGTCTCGAGGAAGGTGGCCAGCTGTTTGTTGACGGTCTTCTCGATGACTTTGGCTGGAAACGGGAGTAGCGAGATGGGGCGGTAATTCTTGAGTTCGGTGGGGTCTGCTGTAGGTTTCTTCAGTAGAGCGCTGAGTTTGGCGTGCTTCCAGCTCTCGGGGAAGGTGGCGGTGTCGAATGAGGTGTTGATGATGTCCCGCAGGTGGGGTGCGATGACAGCGTAGGCTTTGTTGAAGACGTGGTGAGGGCAGGGGTCGGTTGGAGATCCGGAGTGGACGGAGTTCATCGTGTGGACGGTGTCTTCGGTGTTGACCGGGGTCCAGGCGCAGGGTGGTGGTGGGTGGAGGTCCAGCGGTCGTGGCGTGCGTCGGTTGAGTGCTGAAGCTGTCGTGTATGTCCGCGATCTTGTTGTGGAAGTAGGAAGCGAGGGAGTTGCAGAGGTCTTGCGAAGGGGTGATGTCGTTGTTTCCGGCGTTGGGGTTGGAGAGCTCTTTCACGATGTTGAAGAGTTCCTTGCAGTTGTGTGCGTTGTTGTCCAGTCGGTTTTTGAAAGCCGTTTTCTTGGCGATGCGGATCAGTTGGTGGTGTTTCCGGGTGGCGAGCTTGAGGGTGGTCCTGTTGTCCGGCGTGGGTTCCCTTCTCCAGGCTTTCTCGAGGGCTCGGCAGTTCTTCTTGGAGCTCTTGAGTTCGTCGGTGAACCATGGGGCTCTCTTACTGCCGGGTCTGCTGGGCGGGGTCCTCAGTGGGGCGAGTTCGTCCGCGCAGTTGCTGATCCACTTCGTGAGGTTGTCGGCTGCCTGGCTGGGGTTCGCGGAGCTGGCCGGAGGGTGCTGGCTCAGGGAGGCGGCGAGCTGGTCGATCTTGTTCCAGCTTCTTCGGGCAACCTGTTGCTGGTGGTGGTGGGTCGTCGTTCTTCTGAAGGTGAAGTGGATGCATCTGTGATCTGTCCAGTGGAGTTCTGTGGCGTGGCTGAAGGCGATGTCTTTGCTGGATGAGAAGATGGCGTCGAGTGTGTGTCCGGCGAGGTGTGTGGGGGTGGACACCAGCTGCTTGAGTCCAAGGTTGGCGAGGTTGTCGAGCAGGGTGCTGGTGTTGCAGTCGTTGTTGTTCTCCAGGTGGAAGTTGAAGTCCCCCAGGAGGATGTAGTCAGCGGAGGGGAGGGCGTGCGGGCTGACGAAGTCGGCGATGTCCTCGCTGAATTGAGTGCGTGGTCCAGGAGGTCGGTAGATCAGGGTGCCTCTGAGGGTGGTCTTCGGGTCGGTGTGGATCTGGAAGTGCAGGTGTTCGGCGGAGGGTGGGGTGTTGTCGGTGCTGGTCGTGATGCGGATGGTGTTCTTGTGGATGATGGCGATGCCTCCTCCCACCTGGTTGGCGTTGCGGTCCTTCCGGGTGATCTTGTATCCTTCTGGGATGGCGATGGCGATGTCGGGCGCTGAGGAGGCGTTCATCCAGGTCTCCGTGATGAAGGCAACGTCAGGGGCTGTGGTGTCGAGGAGGTTCCAGAGTTCGATGGCGTGTCTGTGGACGGAGCGGGTGTTGAGCAGGATGCACTTGAGGTGGTTGCTGCTGGTGTTCGGTTTGGCAGGTGCTGGTGTCGGGCGGGTCCGGATGCAGGTGAACTTGCAGGTGTTGCAGCTGAAGGGTCCGTGGACGCGTCGTGGGGTGGCTCTGCAGCATCCCGGGACTCGGCCGGTGTTGAATGCGGTGAGGGTGGCGGCGGTGTACGTCAGGCGGGTCGGCCGGGGTCTTCGGGGGCCAGGGGTCCTGGCACTGGGCGCGGTCCAGGCGCGGACGGGCGTAGACGGGCTTACCTTGGCGCGCCTTCGGCGCACAATCGGCGCGCCCGCTGCGCGTGACCACTGCACGTTCGCACGGTCGCCATATAAGGCGAAGTGCGCGGGTGGGCGGAGCAGCTGGGAGGCGGGAGCGGGGAGGGAACAGAAGGAAAAAAGGGGCGGGGTCAGCGGTGGTGGCGGGAAGCGGGGAGCGGGGAGGGAAGACGGAGGGCGGCGAGGTAGGCGGGCAAACAGGAAGGAAAACGCTAACATGGGCACAAAATAACAATAACAATACAACAGGCACAAATGGAGATCAAAACGCTAACACAGGCACAAAAATAATAATAAACAGGCACAAATGGAGGTCAAAACAAAACCAAAACAAACAACAGCAGAGTCAGCCGGCAGCCGGCAGCGAGGCAGGCAGCGAGGCAGAGGGCAGGCAATGGGGCACACGCAGCAGCTGGTGGCCGTGCGGCGCGGGGGTGTCCCACAAGTGGGTCACACTCACCTGCGTCGCACGGTCGCCATATAAGGCCAAGTGCGCGGGTGGGCGGAGCAGCTGGGAGGCGGGAGCGGGGAGGGAACAGAAGGAAAAAAGGGGCGGGGTCAGCGGTGGTGGCGGGAAGCGGGGAGCGGGGAGGGAAGACGGAGGGCGGTGAGGTAGGCGGGCAAACAGGAAGGAAAACGCTAACACGGGCACAAAATAACAATAACAATACAACAGGCACAAATGGAGATCAAAACGCTAACACGGGCACAAAAATAATAATAAACAGGCACAAATGGAGGTCAAAACAAAACCAAAACAAACAACAGCAGAGTCAGCCGGCAGCCGGCAGCGAGGCAGGCAGCGAGGCAGAGGGCAGGCAATGGGGCACACGCAGCAGCTGGTGGCCGTGCGGCGCGGGGGTGTCCCACAAGTGTCCATTTTAAAAGAATAAGCATCGATTTGATAGAAGACATAGCCTGACATTTGATCCCTGTCACAGGGACAAGAAAAAAACAAATTTAAAATTGTCTTTATTGCTCATTCACCTTCCGAATTCTAGCACGGTTATTTTGGGGGTACTTCAGCACCCCACTAATTTCAGCACCTAAGCTTATTACGCTGTCCACAGAGAGGCATAGCGGGACCATTAGTCTGCATGTCTTGCCCCCCACCTTTGCTCCTCTCCTGAATCGTTTTGGTGCAACCCAACCAACAGACCGCTTTTGGTGTGGGGTAAAACACACACTACTTTGGGTGCAGTGTATTTTCTAGTGTATGTGCGTAAGACTTTGTTGTAATGACATATCATCTAAAATTATTATTAATACATACTTGAGTGTGCCACTTTAGATGGATTACATAGTGCTCTTTGGTATGACTGATAGAGCAGAGTTGTTGAGATGTTGAAATATACAAGTGTGTCAGGGTTTACTACTGTATCTTTGCCTGCATCTGGCCATGTCTCTTAAAGACATAATTATAGGCATTCTTAATTGTGAATGCCTACAGATGGACTGCTATCCACTCTAAACAGCTCATGGAAAAGCTTCCTAGCGAACCACAAAATTAGAGATGCAAAGAGTCAAAGTACCCTGTCAACTCTATAATGTGTATGATCTGAACTAAGCACCAAGTGTTAGGGGGATGATCATTAGAAGACCCAATATTGTCATTCCAGCTGTCCTCCAATGTAGAATGACTATGCTGGCTTATCAAGAATGTCAGAAAATAGCCAAAGATAAAGCGACACTGTGAAAAAAAAGAGGAACTTCTAAACAAAGACAACCAAGCTGCAACCACAGTCTAAGAATGACAACTATGATAACTCACTGAAAGAACAGAAAGGTCAGCCCATTGATTAAAGAAGAAAGGTGTGAACTGACATAGTCACAGCAATGTCTGCATTCTCCCCGGCAGGAGACAACTGATTGAATCATGCACAAAGTGCACAGTTGCAGAAATCATAATGTCAACTGCCTTCAAGCGGCTCAAGCTGTAAACATTATTGCAGCTTACGGAATACTATCTGAACTGAAGGCAGACAATGATCCCCAATCTAAGGCAGTGAATTCCAAGCCTATTGCTAGAATCTTGGAGATGTACACTGGAACATCATACATCACCGCCCTCAGGTCAATAGGCCAGTGGAGAATTTCATGAGACAGGGAGCAACAGGAGGATATAGAGTAGTCTACACACAGCTTTTGATGGATATTTCACAACATTCCCCACTGCACTACTCAGTGGGCACCTGCAGCTTCATAGTTTAGGAGATCACTCAAGGATAAATTCCCTTCTGCATCCCAGTGGGCCTCCCCTGCACTAGATGGTGAGGTGTGTCAAGAGAAGCAAAAGCTCACCAAACACTAGGACAGCAAAAGAGAAGAGCAAAATTATCTTCCGCCCAAGTAGGGGGCTCACACCTAATATAAATCTGACAACGTGGGTCGAAGTTTGGCACACCACTCAAGAAGGATCCATATCTGTCACAGTTGTAAACAGAACACGGATACCCACCTGACAAGACTCAGAAACAGTGACCTAAAATGTCTTGCTATTTGGAAAGATCCAAGTTGCGACGAACAATGTGGTCTCTTTATTTCTGTAGGAACAGCCCAGAGACACTGGGTTCAATTTGAATTCGAATTGGTGAGGGACATAATCTATCACTCGGCCACAGCACGTTAGCGTGATATGATCACCCCACACCCCTATTACTGAGCACAGCTGAGGGGTTAAATAAAGAGAGACTGACCACTCAAGCCAGTCTCAATACTGCCACCTTCCTGGGGTGTGTCTTTATGTTTAACAGTATAATGAGGTATAATGTCATGAGGGGGGTCCTCAATGCACCTCGTGTGGTGTATTTTTTATCTTGACTGGCACCTTCTTTATTGCTTTTCCTTTACTTTGTAAGATATAAAGGCGTGTGATGTTGTATCATGCAATGACATCTATGTTGCTCTCTTGGAAACATATGTCCCACTTTGTGTTAATGGAGTCTCTGTTTGAGGTTATGCATCTGTATTGCTTCTCATTGTTATATGGTAAACTCCATGCAAGAGTCTAATGTTATTCTGTGTAAAGAAGGAAGATGTGTTACAACTGCTGCTCAGCCAGTGTGATTAGGGTATGGAATGTTGGTGTGTGGTGATGCTGTGGAATGTTGGATTAGTGAGACAGTCAGTAGGAGGATGGGCTGAGCAGCAGGAAGGCCGCTCCTGGTGGGCTCTTCTTATCATCTATTTTAATAAACCATCTTCTGTGTACAACAGTTATGTTGAAGGTTTGTTATGACATCTCTAGCACACCCTCTGCGAGTATGCTGGAAGAAGCAAAGGAGTCCTCTCGGATTGGGCTGAGAATCTTAACCCCATAGCTATGGATGGGGTAAAAGAAGATTTTTCTTAGGGACATAAATGACTTGCAACCTAATCTAATTGTAACTGGAACAAACCCTTAATTATATAAAATTGATGACTCCTGTTCTTAATGCAGGCCATTGAAGCCTCTGCAGTGCAGGGCTAGGGAGGACCTTTCAAGGGGCCCCCAAAACTTTAAGGGGCACCTATTCAGCCAAAGGCCAATGTTTATCTGCGAGACATGGCAAACTCAGGGTCCCTTTGTCATATTCTTCAAGGTTGTCCTCATCATTTTGCATTACGCAGCTGTATTATCTATGGAGTACACCCTTCAATTGTTACACCATCTTTGGGAGAGAGTGCAATCATTTTGTAACCCAATATCATGAACAAGAATGTTTGGACAAAGAGTTAGATGCACTATGTACCCAGGAATGTCTGCAGGATTCTTTAAAGATCTGGGGCCATACTTACTAACATTTCATGCAACGCAGTATAGCATGTGAAGCTGCTCAGCTGCATTGCAAGAAAGGGAGAGAGCAGAACTGCACAATATTTTCAATAGTTCCTGTGACCAACACAGTCATCCTTGTGCCATGTTGCAAGGGTGCCTGCATTGTGGTTAGGATAATTTTTGTGCAGGAATTCATACCTTTGTGCACAAAAACTATCTTTAATACTATTTCATCTTTGTATGTGTGCTGAGAATACAGCGCACATGCAAAGAGGAAAAAATGAGCAGAAATAAAGATATTTCTCCTTGTTACGCCACCCTCGGGTAGGTGTACAATTTTGATGCAAAACCCATGTTTACAGGTGTTTGTAAATATGGTTTTGTGTTAATGGGTGGATACATGGGAACACCCATACATCACTCATGTAATGCCTACCTGAAGCAACCTAATGCAAGGCAGCACTGTGTAGCATAAGTTCTTGGTTTACAAAGCCATTCAAAGCCACACAAATCAGAATTTTCTTGGTCTCGTAGACCCTAAAATAGATTTTGTATTGGAGCGGGCCAAAAAAGTGACACCTTCCCTTGTTGAGCGGCCCAGCAGGAAGTACAGGCGGACCTGGGGACCTGGACCGGAAGTGCCCGTAGGGCGCAGGAGACGACGGAACGAGTGCGCACCGGACGGTCGGACGCAACAAAACGCACGGACCTCGGGGGTGTGGTGGACAACAGCACTGTCGCTGGCGTTCCGACCGTCCCTGCGGTTGACACGAGCGGCACCGAAAGTCAAGGAACCGGTGACGAAGGGGGCGTCCGCCATTTTCTAAATCGAAGAAGACGCTACGCACCTGGCAATTATCGACGCTTCTCGCCCTCCCGTTCACCCTACTAAGACCTGATCTTTGTCGAGTTGGTCTGGGCAGGGTGTCCACACCACTCCACACATCCTGGAGCGTAGGGGCACGAGGAGCGTGACAATCAGCGGCATGGCGGGGAAAGGTCCCAAGGGCGGCGCCACACAGACCCGCATCGAACGGTATACCTCCGACAAGTCAACCGTCTCCCCAGCGGGGAAAGACCTGGGAGGGAAGACGACCAAAACCCCAGGGGGGAAGAAGGCGACATTAGATGATGTCATGCACGCTTTGGCCCAGCTACAAACGACCGCGGGCGCAATCTCCACGGATGTCACTCTACTCAGGGCGGACCTCCACAAAATGTCGGAGAAAGTCAAGAACATGGAGGTGGTCACAAAATCTCTAGTGGAGGACGTCTCCGAACTTCAACGGGAAATGGGGAAGATGGCGCAGGACAATAGAATGCTCCGGGAGAAACTGGATGAACAGGAAGGACGTTCGAGGCGGAACAACATCCGCATTATTGGGGTGCCGGAATCAGAAGGTGTAAAGGCCATGGACCTTTTTGTGGAGAGCCTGATCACGGATGAACTGAAGCCAAAAGGGCTGTCTAACTTTTTTTCAGTGGAAAGGGCCCATCGGGTGCCGGGAGGTCAACCAAAACCGGGGGCAGCTCCACGGCCCATAGTGGCCCGTTTGTTTAATTTCTGTGACCGGGACGCCATCTTGCAGGCGGCCAGAACCTCTCCTCCTCTTAAGATCCAGAACGCTACTGTCGCCATTTCCCCGACTACACAGCGGAGGTCGCCCGTCGGCGACGAACGTTCTATGAGGTGAAAAAAGAACTGAGGTCCAGAGAGCTACCGTATTCCATGCTCTTTCCTGCGAGACTGAGGGTGGTAGCGGAGAACAAAACGTGGTTCTTCGACAACCACGTGCAAGAATGGTTGGAAGGCTTGTTGCGTGCTTATCTAGGTTCCTGATCGATACTCTGACCATATGCCCCTATTCGGCTATAAATCCATTTATTCCCTATATTGGCATAACCGTTCAAGTGCGATTTTCTGAAAAGTCATCTCTGGCCTCACACGAACAGAGCCACATTCCAGCATGACTCTCTGCTACTTCCTTTGCGACCAATTAGTGCAATGACAGAGCAGCAGTCACTATCTGATATTCCTAGATAACACTCCGAGTTCTTCAACAAGATAAAAACTTAGCAAACCTGGAAATCCCCGCTTGCTATGTTTTGATTAGTAATGGAACTCTAATGAGCAACTGATAACTGTCACTTCCTAGTGACATCTTTAATTGACGTCTTATGTCCAGCAAACTTGCGTCAAACCCGGCACCTGTCAGGTATAAATATTACCAACGTTGCACTTAAGCAATGCGAGTTCATTGCCTGTTGCTGATGCCAGCTGCCTGCATGACCCTGTGTTGGTAAAATCTAGCACTCTGTCGCTGCAGCCTGCTATCCTGTGGTGGTGAAGCTGCTGATTACCATTATCGCCGCTACAGCGCGAACTATGGTGCAGTACGCTTAAGGAGCTGAACAGCCGTCCTCTGCGAAGACATCCAGCAGATTCCAGCTGCCCGCGGACGCTGTCCCCCCTCCTTCCTCGACGCGCTGAAGAGAGCCGCTGCCTTTCTCGTGCAGAGAAATCCAGTCCCGGCGCTTCCAGTTTACCCTCGCGGGTGACTGGGATATCGAGAGAGACCCCTGAAGGAGATACCAATCCTCCATCATTCTATTCAGAGGTATGGTGTTGACTAAACCCTTAGACGAGAATTCTTGAAACAAACCTTGGCAAAACCAACTTAACTTAAAGCTACTTACTTACTCCCCTTTCACGTGTTAGGCTTAGGTCAGGCACACTGGGGTAGGCTTAGTTAGAAGCACCAGTTGAGTATGTTAGCCTAATGTATATATGACTGTATATATGTTTTATTACTTTTAAACCATTGTATGGCTAAGAAACCATATCAATGCTTTTACAGTTCTATTTCGCAATACTTATCTTACTGTACGTACTTTTTATAATAACAATGATTGCAATTGTGGCAATACATTTCTCTTGTACGAGAAGAAAGACTGTTCAATAAATGTTAACCTTTATTGATACACGCCCGTCTCTCTATTCTCTACATCTCGTGAAAGTAAACTGCACTAGACTGACTGAGTGAAATACATGTCTATTGTTTCACACGACCCTAGAGATTGACTCTTGATCTGAGGAGCAAAGTTGTCATGTTGCACGGTTGTTGGAAAACTGAATCCCTTCTTGTCTGTGCCAAGGAAGCTGATCACTTCCTATGCAGAGAAGAAAGTTTCCAGTGACCTCTGAGCTAGTTGGTAACACAACCCAATTAAGTTTAGCATAGTCAGTGGAGGCCTGGAATATAAGCAGTTCCACGTCGATACTACTGTTTATGTTATTCCAATGCGCAGGGCCTAGTGGGAAACTAGGAACTACACTACATGGCGCCCAAACGTTTGGTAAGGCGATAAACTAACGCAAGACTTATAGAGTAACTCAGTCGTGCATATTTCACACCCCTTTCTCCCGTAAATACTCCAATAGACGTCTGGAGTGGGTGAAAGGTTAAAATCCGCCCGACCTTAGTAGGAAGAGATTCCTATGTAAAGCTCTGGTTTATTCAACGTTGAAGGATACAGTGTTCCAAAATATTGTGCATCTAATCTTTGTCTCCTTGGAGACCTACTCTGCAAACCTCGCATTTTTACAATGCCAGAAAACGGAACCTCTGGGGCCGCAGCAGATGCGACTCAGCAAGGTCCCGAAGACACAGACCCGGATGCTATTATCATCCCGGTCCACTTAAGAAGATCTATAACGTTAAAACTTATAGAAAACGGACTGACACCTCTAGGTGGTACAGTAATTTTCGTGATAGAGGCTCACGAGTATCGGCAGACAGAGGTATTCTATTCATGGATAAACTTTCCAGCGGTAAACGCTATAACAAAAGAGTTTCACTATTACAAAATAGAGGAACCTCCGGGAGAGTACGCTCCTTTCGAGGAGATTGAAATCCCACTTAAATTTCAAGAGCACCTGCTCTGGTTTAATGGCGCCCTAAAACACACTGATCAAATAACTAGGCTCGGTCCACTAGGTAGACCAGGAGCCACGTGGCCGGTTCTAGCCAGCTACACACCACATCCTGACATTGCAAAAATGTCTAAGGAAGAGCTGTTAGCACAGCTAAACACATTAATAAAAATACATAGGCAATTAGTCCAATATGTAATGCGGACTGCAACAGTCCAGCCAGCTGTTAATACACCACAGCTGACCCCTCATCAGGGGAACACAAATAAAATTACACCACAGAACATACAGTCATGTCTTGGTAAAACACCCGTAAAACGGGAACAAATTCCTTTCTGGTTAGCCCAGAAAATCACTCAAATAGAGGCAGTATTTCCTGATACTACCCCTATAGAGAAACACAGAATCTTGACTATCTGCCTTCCTATGGGAATCGCACCACATGTGGAGGACTGTGACACTTGGGGTACAGTCTTTGCTTCCATTTACACAAAAACACACGGTGTTCCGTCTATGGCGGTAATACCAGAAGTGCTAAAACAGATTCAAAATGAATTCGGTCCAGAGCCCGCTTTAAATCTAGGTATGAAATTACTGAAAGACTTCAAGCAGGTCACGGCTATATTATTAGCCAACATAAAGGGAGAAGCAGCATCTGTGGCGATCCGCCAGAAGTTGAAGGAAACAGATATAAAAGATCCTGTTGAGCTAGCAAAAATCATAGAAAAATGCTATGAAGAATTAGGTAGAGACAGCTTGGGTGGAAAACCAGTTAAGCCCCAACTGCTCGAAAATCCTGAAAAATTATTTATTAAAAATAATTCAAATACTCCTAAAAAGAGCTGGGATGGAAATAAACAATCCACTCCCAAGGAAAAAGTTTTCCAGTCCAGAGGAAGGTCTCCTCGACGGAGGGAAAGAACTCCGACTCAAGAACGCCAGTCTCCCCAGAGGGAGCCCTCTGAGAAAAGATATAACCTTAGAAATAGGGATAATCTGAAAAAACCTGATAGATATCAAAGTATTGATACACGTCCCTCTCGATCTTTTCCACAGAATTCGGAAAGAAGAGGACGGTCAGACCCAGGAGAGCACACCAAGTCCAAAGACAAGGAACCTGCTCAGAGTAAAAAATCTCAATTTCAGAAAAAGAAGGTAGCCAGTATTAGAGTAATCAACCATGCCGAGAATACTGAGGACACAGTTGAAAAACGGGGAGGGGGCATTGACAATGTTGGACAGTGCAGCAGAAATCAGTATAGCGCGCAAGATCTTGATGAGTCATCTGGAGACAGTGGACACGAATGAATACATTCAGGTTGAAACTGCCGACGCCAGACTTAGCGAGCCCCATAAAATATACGAAATAACATTGCGTATAGAGGGTGATAAGACTAGGAAAATTAAGGGTCTATTTTGGGATAAGCTCTCAAAAGGCTATGATATTCTGTTAGCTGAAAAAGATTGGCCCCCGGAGTTTGTCAGGGAGTGCCCTCGTGGCGAAGAAGTGATTATGCCTGCCTTCTCGAATCACATACCGATTCACAAAAAATACACATATGCAAGGAAATGGGCAGTAGCCCAGGCACCTGCATTGTATAAAAATCATGTAGGATGGGATGAGGATTCACCGCCTCACAAAATCCAACTAAAAAGTGAACCAACTGCCCAACGGCAGTATCCCATAAAGCAAGAAGCTAAAAAACAGGTCAGGGAGATCTTAGATCAACTTGAGTACCAGGGGGTGATTGAAACATGCACCTCTCAAATGAACAATCCTTTGTTTCCTGTCTCCAAGCCAGACAATTCATATCGTCTAGTTTTGGACTACAGACACCTTAATACATGTTGCAAAACTTTTGCAGTACAAAACTCGCATAGTGCAGCCCTAATGAATAACATAGTTAGGAAAAAATACAAAACGACATTAGACATTTCTAATGGTTTCTTTTGTCAAAACATTGCACCGGAAAGCAGATATTTGACCGCTTTCTCTGCATTTGGGTCGCAGAAAAAATTCTGTCGACTCCCACAAGGGTTCAAGAACAGCCCAGGACTATTCTCAGCTAGGGTAACAGAGTTACTACAAATCTATGATGATGAAGCATTGTCTTACGTAGATGATATTTATCTCACAGACGACGACTTGGATACTCACTTGAAAAGAGTGAACACCATTATACTTGGGTTCGCAGCAGAGGGTTACAAATTCAACTTTAAAAAGTCTCGAATTGCCCATCTGACAGTACTGTTTTTAGGGTACGAATTATCAAGTGAAGGGAAAAGTCTAGCGGACAACTTCTTAGAGAAGTGCGCTGTACAAGTTCCAAAAACGCTGAAGAATTTACAATCAATACTAGGTTTTCTGAATTTCGGAAGAACTTACATTCTAAATTACGCAGAGAGGGTTAAACCTCTCTACGAACTAATAAAACCTGATTTAAAACAAATCAATTGGACTCAAAAACACACAGAAATTTTGAGATCACTGCAAACAGACATGTTAGCAAAAACAAAATTAGATACACGTGACAACACGATCGATCTAGTAATCCGAGTCATCCCAGGAAGATGCGGATTCACATACCTAACCTCTAATGAGGGAGAAAAGGTACCAATTTCAATTAAATCTCACTTGTACACACAAGCAGAAAAAACATTCAGTCACACAGAAAGAACTGTGAACGCAGTGCAAATCGCATTAGCAAATGAACGAGAACTAGCACACGGCAAACGGATTAATATCCTTACAGCGGAATCCGCCTTCGAGGCGCTATTCAGCCCAGTAAACCTGCCTACAGTGTCACTGGATCCGAAATGGATACAATGAATAGATTCTCTAGGAGCGGAAGACGTGAAATACTATTTCGCCCCGCAATTTGAAGAACTGAATGATTTAGAGTATGAAGAAGAATATCCTCTGCCAATCGAAATTCTGCCTCTCCCACAATACGCATGTATAATCTATACAGATAGCTTTGTACAGCATTTCAACGTAGAGAGAAAATCCTACGATGCAGCATGTGCGATCATTAAAGGTCGTTGGCTGTGCGGTAAATTCAGACCGAAAGTAACAAAAACTGAATCTGTAAGAAACTGTTCGGTTCAGAGAACTGAAATCAGATCTTTAAAGATGGCGCTCGAAAATGCAGAACGTGAATTCCCGACACTTATAGTGTGCGATTCTCATTTTTGCGTCAACTCTTACAACAATAAACTGCAGAGTTGGATCGAAAACGACTACAAAGATGACACAGGTGCCACAATAAAGCATAAATTGCTCTGGAACAAGGTAGCTCTTTTATACAAAGAACTACAAAAGACTCACGTGATTCACGCACAGAGTCTTCAACGTGATGGCGTTCACGTTGCAGGGAATTCATTGGCTAATACAACCACCGCGGAAGCAACTAAACCGGCTTCCGTAGCCACAAAAAAGCGTACAGATAAGTACATAGACGGGGAAACCATGCTAGCAGTAAAAACGACCGTAAAAGGCGACTGTGCAGCACTACCCGTAAACTATCCACTCAATTATGCATACATAATCGATGCAAACTCCGTTCCTTTTGCTCGAATCCCTGGAGTGGGGGACAGAGTAATTCCAAACATGAACAGGAGAATATTTTTAATAGCAGACGCACACATGGGTTTGGGTCTAAGGCACAGAGAGATCAGGGAATCACTGACTGAATTACAATCAGTATTCTGGTGGCCGGGAATGAGTGTAGAACACCAAATATATGCAAACAACTGTGAAAACTGTAATAGGGATCGCAGTAGCGAACCTTGCTACCAGCTACCAGTCAGAAAGAGCGTAACGCTGCCTAAACCCCATCCTGCGTCCTATTAACAGTTAAGACGAAAAGCACTTAAAAAAAATGAGGCCACCAGCGCTCGGCTGACGCTAGAACGGTTATAAAAGATTTGCGAGTCTTTATCGGCACATACGCAATTACCACGTTCCATTCTGACCAGGGTCCTGCTTTCAGCTCTCGAGCTTATAGGGAGGCCATGGCCAGCATGGGAATTGGGTTGCGGTATTCTTGTCCGTCGCACCCCGAAGGGAATAGTGTGGTAGAAAGAAAAAACCGTGACATAAAGCAATCTATAACAGCGAAGGTATTAGGTTCAGGCGCTGGGTGGGTCAAACATTTAATAAGTGTCCAGACTAGTCTTAACAACATGCCAAGAATTTCTCTAAAAGGTTTCAGCCCATACGAACTATTGTTCGGAATTAGAATGCGCGTTCAGGACCTCGATAGTCAGATGTCAGTGGTACAAGAAGAAACAACGCACTTTGATGTAAAAGATCGTTTGGCTGTTTTACAGGAACTGAATGAAACAAGAAAATCATTAAGCAACATAAAGTTAAAGCCACAGCCAAGTACCACTGACGAGGCACCACCCGCAACAGCCCCAGCAAGGCCTATCTGGATTCCAAAGATTGGGGATCTAGTCAGGGAAAAGATCGCGGTTAAGAAGGAATTTGGGCCTTCTTACAGAAAAGCAGTACCTGTCTTGGCAGTCACCGGAACAAGATCAGTTGTGCTACCGCCCCTTGCTGGTAAAAAGGAGAACAGAGTCGTGTCTATCGATCTGGTAAAACCACAAGCATGTGGCCTATAATCAACAGTAGGCCCAGTGGACTCCCAAGAAAAAACAGAATACCCAAACTTGCAACAATCCAAGAGGTTCAAACTGAAAGACTAATCACATTCGATCAGCCTGCAGTGCACAATGAAGGACTATGCAATAATGCCATGGAACTCGTGCCTCTTGAAACACAGATTGAAACAGTTTGTCAAGAAACAACACCAGTCTACACTAATGTGGCATCAGAAAGTGCTACCGAGAGACAGATTGAAAGAACAATCCCATCAATTGACAGAACTGCCTCTGGTTATTTCATCAACTTCGACAACTTCTCTGAAGATTTAAATGACCCCGAAGTGATGCCAGAAACAAAAAAGTCTTTTAAAGAAAAAGCAACGGAACTCTTTCATCAATTGAAGGAAATCTACCTAATTTCCCCTTGGCTAGAGTTCTGGTTCGGTCTAGGTGTATTTTTCCTCCTGCTTTGGCTCATCATGGTACTGTGTTTGGGAAAATTCATTGAAGGAAAATATATTACAATGGACACAGCAAGTCAGAACATCAACCTAGTCCTGAAACCACACAGATCATCCCACGTGAAGAAAAGAGAACTGTCAACAGTAAATGTCACAGCAATTCCAATACCTGGTGGGGTCGAAATCCTGAAGTATCCTCATCAACTAAAGGTTTCCTTAAGTGACTTTGTGACACCAAGTACATTCTCTGATGATTGGGACTTTAACAGTATTAATGACATGATGTCTGATTTAGTAATGTCAGCTAGATTCACAGATCATGATTATTTACAAGGTTCATCTAGTTATGAGCAGTTATTCTGTTACACCCACTATGGGGATCATTACTTGCATAAATCTGCACAGCCTAGAAATGTTTTTATGTATAATCAATGGTAACATTGTGCTACACCACCTAAAAGCAGTTCTAAAGCATTTTTTGAGAAATTCAAATACTTCTCAGGGTTTAACAACAGTAATGCAGAAACGTTTTATTATAAACTGTTAGATAAAACAGGAATGAAAACAATGCTGACAAATTCTAAATTGATATATTCAGAAGCATTTTATGACAAAATGATGACATTTGGTTTTGATTATTGGAAAAATAATATTGAAACGAAAACAATTTGGGGTACAAAAGATTGGCAGGTGCAAGGCATAGAAGCACTATTTAGAACCTGCATGATACCTGAACAAATGTTATTTTTAAATGACACAATACACCAAACATCTTGTCTTGGCCTAGCTAAGATCAAAGACCTTAAAACACCGTCTATACCAAAGCCAATACCTGAAAATACAACCACAGACATTGAGTTAGACGTGTCACAAATTTTACATTTCAACAGAACACATCCTGATTGGAAAAAGTGGTTAATCTGGCCTACAGACACAAATAGCTGTCAAGATAGGTTCCTGAATAAAACACAGGGGTTAAAAATGACCAGATTAGACCCTAGATATTCCCAGAGACAACATCCAGGGATTATAACAACATACAGTGTAGGGAAACTCTGCCTAGAATGGCTAACTACATCCACACTGGCTGAAATTAAACAACACTTGTCTTTATTAAAAGATGGTGCTGATTTGCGCAACTTCATTCTTGGACCACGCAACAGCGTCAAAAGCGTTTCATAGCGACCAGTATCTATGCTGCTTACAACGAGGCTTGGAAAGTAAAGCAAATTGAAACTGCTGAACAAATACGAGAAATTGATCGTATTAATTTGGAGAAATCACTTTCTGTGGTAGACAATGGGTTAACGACTCTGTCTTCCAGAATATATTCTTTGGACAATATTGTATCCTCTGCCTTTGATGTGATAGACAGAGATTTGCTAATGTTACAACATGGCCAGTCTCAATTACGCTCTATTATAGAATTAGGCTGGACGCTGCAAAATCTTCGTTCAGGCTATGTGCCTTGGCGTTTAATCAACACGACGTCATTATTTTCCAGTTTTAACCTTACTGATAAACAGATCAGTTTGGCACAGAAAGGAGCAGACTATACAATCCTGAGCATCGAAAAACTCGAGAGATTACCATTGACAATGTCAGAGAGTCCTGTCATTGAATGGATAATACACGGAATTATCACAATTCCGATAACAACTTTCCGATTTAAAAAGTGCCTTGAGTACATACCTGCTGGCCAATATGAACAATTGGGTAAAGGATATGTAAAATCCGAATGGAAATTACCATACACTCATTCTTGCTATAGTGACAGTGACAAAAATGTATTTCTTAGTGGTGACAACTGTAAACACTCACTAAGCGGTATACTTTTGTGTCAGGGTATTAATTTACACGGAGCATGTGATGGAAATTCAAACAACCTTTCATGCCACCAGCTAGTCACACCTGCAACTCAGATAGAGCCCTTCTTTATGCAACTCGCAAACGGGAGTTACATTCTTAGAACGGATCACAGATGTTGTGGCCTGACGCCAGGGAAAAGTTATCTAATACAAGTTACGTCCATGGTCAAATGTTGTATGCAAGCATTGTTCCCGAGCGGGCCTCCAGACATAGTGACTCCCCTCTGGCCTCGTCTGAATCTCTATTCTATACGAATTGATACATTAAGCAAAATGAAATCTGTACTTTTACAGACAACAGTGCCTATAACGTCATCTAAAGAGACGTATGATCTTCTAGTTGCAAGGACAGCTACTGAGGTTCATGACCTTTTATCAACAAATTGCCCCGTGCATTTCGTAGAAATGTTCAGCCAACTCCTTAACATGTCTAGTGCAACAAGCATCCCAGGCATATTTAAGACAGTCTTTAGGGGACAGCTAACACCCTTCCAGGCAATTTTGGGAATCTTTCCTAATTTTGTGCACTCCATTTTTGGCGGCATACCACTATTTTTGGGACTCGTTGCAGGGATTCTATTTTTGACCCTCCTGCTACGTTATGGCAAGCCTCGGCTCAGACATAGCTCCCATGGGAATGGAAGAGACAATCCTAGCAATGCGCTACCGGGACAGGATAACTAACGTCCTCGGATTGGCCAGGCTGAGAGATCTAAACATGACCTGGTTCCTTTCATTCAGACCGATATGGCAAAATTGCATTTTACTTGTGCTACGGTGTATGCTTTGCGGCGATGAATGCGTGTTGGACATCTGTCTTTCACTTCCATCAGCAGTACCAATGGACGTCGATACTTTGCTCAGTCCAATAACGGCTCACGCATTGTGTTGTCCCCAGCGGCTACCAATCCTGATGACGGCATTCGTGGAGACTCCTGTACTACAGCCAAGTGGTAACAGTGGAGCGAGTGACAAAAGCAACATCATCCAGGTACAACGTTCTGTGAGCATTGCTGGTCCTGCCTTCGATGACAGCAATCATTCTCACACCTGCCAAGTTATAGCGCTATCTAATTTGGTTGAACTATCACCTGAATTTGTAGACCAATTCTTTGAGAGCCTGTCTGATACGATGTTCTAACCCACAGAGAAACAATAACTTTTTGAAAAGCTTGCCGACACACAGCGTTCCCATGAACTCTGAATTCGGCCTTCAGTTTTGATCAACAAAGACTGCAATAAGCTTTGGAACTCTATGTTTCCCCGTTCAAGCATTAAAAATTTTTTTTTTTTGAATTGAACATTTTTAATAATTCATCCTTTTTTTTTTGGCACGAACAATTCTTTGCTTAACGTAAAAACTATTCTTAGAGAACAGAAGCTTCACACTTCTATTTCTAAACACATCTAGACACATAACATCATAACACCAGCCTCTAGCACACATGTTATTACAATGCATTTTTTTGTGATGATTTATCTCGCTTTTCTTCTGTCAGAGATACTTCATGTGTAATTCCTTTTGCATAATCGTTCATTGATTTCATATGCAATAATTTTTTGAATGATTACTATGCTTTAGAAAACGTACAGTACCTAAATTCCATGTATTACAAGTACGCCTATTTCGAATGCATTTATGTATTTTGGGGTGGGCAATGTTACACATGCATCTTATTGCTTAGTTTTAGTAATTTTGATGGACATGAAAACGTGGAGTGGGTGTTGCGTGCTTATCTAGGTTCCTGATCGATACTGTGACCTTATGCCCCTATTCGGCTATAAATCCATTTATTCCCTATATTGGCATAACCGTTCACGTGCGATTTTCTGAAAAGTCATCTCTGGCCTCACACGAACAGAGCCACATTCCAGCATGACTCTCTGCTACTTCCTTTGCGACCAATTAGTGCAATGACAGAGCAGCAGTCACTATCTGATATTCCTAGATAACACTCCGAGTTCTTCAACAAGATAAAAACTTAGCAAACCTGGAAATCCCCGCTTGCTATGTTTTGATTAGTAATGGAACTCTAATGAGCAACTGATAACTGTCACTTCCTAGTGACATCTTTAATTGACGTCTTATGTCCAGCAAACTTGCGTCAAACCCGGCACCTGTCAGGTATAAATATTACCAATGTTGCACTTAAGCAATGCGAGTTTGTTGCCTGTTGCTGATGCCAGCTGCCTGCATGACCCTGTGTTGGTAAAATCTAGCACTCTGTCGCTGCAGCCTGCTATCCTGTGGTGGTGAAGCTGCTGATTACCATTATCGCCGCTACAGCGCGAACTATGGTGCAGTACGCTTAAGGAGCTGAACAGCCGTCCTCTGCGAAGACATCCAGCAGATTCCAGCTGCCCGCGGACGCTGTCCCCCCTCCTTCCTCGACGCGCTGAAGAGAGCCGCTGCCTTTCTCGTGCAGAGAAATCCAGTCCCGGCGCTTCCAGTTTACCCTCGCGGGTGACTGGGATATCGAGAGAGACCCCTGAAGGAGATACCAATCCTCCATCATTCTATTCAGAGGTATGGTGTTGACTAAACCCTTAGACGAGAATTCTTGAAACAAACCTTGGCAAAACCAACTTAACTTAAAGCTACTTACTTACTCCCCTTTCACGTGTTAGGCTTTGGTCAGGCACACTGGGGTAGGCTTAGTTAGAAGCACCAGTTGAGTATGTTAGCCTAATGTATATATGACTGTATATATGTTTTATTACTTTTAAACCATTGTATGGCTAAGAAACCATATCAATGCTTTTACAGTTCTATTTCGCAATACTTATCTTACTGTACGTACTTTTTATAATAACAATGATTGCAATTGTGGCAATACATTTCTCTTGTACGAGAAGAAAGACTGTTCAATAAATGTTAACCTTTATTGATACACGCCCGTCTCTCTATTCTCTACATCTCGTGAAAGTAAACTGCACTAGACTGACTGAGTGAAATACATGTCTATTGTTTCACACGACCCTAGAGATTGACTCTTGATCTGAGGAGCAAAGTTGTCATGTTGCACGGTTGTTGGAAAACTGAATCCCATCTTGTCTGTGCCAAGGAAGCTGATCACTTCCTATGCAGAGAAGAAAGTTTCCAGTGACCTCTGAGCTAGTTGGTAACACAACCCAATTAAGTTTAGCATAGTCAGTGGAGGCCTAGAATATAAGCAGTTCCACGTCGATACTACTGTTTATGTTATTCCAATGCGCAGGGCCTAGTGGGAAACTAGGAACAACACTACAGGCTGGAGACCGGGACAGAACCAGAGACGGACGAATCGACCCAAGAAGGACCGAACTAGAGGCCACCGCCAGGACTCCCAGGCTTCGGGAGGGGGACCAGATAACTGTGATTCTTTGGGAGCAGAAGGCGGCCAGGAAGAGCTCGAGGAACAATGACCATCTGACATTCTTTTGTTATTGACACTTTAATGCTGCGTAAGCGCTTCCCGCCATTGGACACTGGGTGAAGGGCCTCCGAGGGTGTGAATGAGAGGCTGCCGGCAGCGGAGAGTCCCTCACCCCAACGCGCAAGTACACTGTTTGGGGGATGGGGTATGCACTCTGCTCAGTTGGGGGGGGGCGGGCAGTTTTGAGTCCGTGCAGCAGGGGGGCAGGGAGGGGGGGGAGTGGGAGTTGGGTAAGTTTGCACTACGGGACCCCTTGGTCCTGCAAGTTCTTGTTCTAAGCACACGTATGTATATTGGCATGTTTCACGCAACTGAGAGCATCTGGTCTATTTGGGGCGATGAGGGAATGGAATGTTGGATAGAGTCACACTTGCCCTACATCTGCCTCCGCATGCCACCTCGCCTACGGCGAAGAGGCTTCATAATGGTTCACCGTTTTTCTTATGGCTGGAACGATTAGTCGCACCACACCGAGCCCTCTGCTTGTCATGTCATGGAACGTCAGAGGTCTAGGGGATAAGATCAAGAGGGGGCTGGTGCTACAGGGAATTAGAAGACAGGGGCCTGCTCTCATTCTCCTACAGGAAACACACTTGACGGGGGCGGCCACGAAGGCCCTAGACAGGAGAGGCTATCACATGATAGTGCATGCGGAATTCACTTCAGGGTCCCGTGGTACGGGAATCTTGCAGAAGAAATCCTCCCAATTTATTGTGAAATCAACAGCGGTCGATGCCCATGGCCGCTTTGCGGCAGTTCATGGCCAGTGGGAGGGGAAACTGTTAAACGTAGTCTCCGTATACATACCACCAGCACTACATTCTGAGGCCTTGCCGGACCTCGGTAGATTCTTGTTGGACCTCCCTGATGGGGACCTACTCATAGGTGGGGACTTCAACATGGCACTCACGGACACCCCCGACCGGTTTCCCCCCCCGCACACACATAGAAGGGCCCAGCAGGCTCCAGACCTTTCTAGATGCACAGGGATTGGTGGACATATGGCGCACATTACACCCTAGCCAGCAGCAATACTCATATTATTCGGCCACACATAACAGTCTCTCTAGGATAGACTACTTCTTCACATTGGGCAACGGGCATCTTACGGTGGCCGAGACAAGTATACAGCCAAGGGGCATCTCGGATCACTCTCCGCTCACCCTGACGATCACTACCACAGACACTAAATGACAGAGGCTGTTCCCGGTCTTCCCTGGTTATCTTAAAGTCCCCCAGATCAGCAAGGACCTGAAGAAGGCTACACGGCTTTACTTTGAGGAGAATCGGTCCTCGGTAGACTCCCCCTCTACGTTATGGGAAGCATACAAGACCGTGTTTAGGGGCCAGGCCATTGCCATTGTTGCGAACCATAAAAAGGCACACAGGAGGGAGGCATTGGACTTGGAATTGGGCCTCGAGAGGGCCAACACCGCCCATATGGCAAGTCCTTCGGACGACACGCTCCACGATCTACAGGTCCATCAGCATCGCCTCACCGACCACTTAAGGAGGATCACGGTGTCGGACATTGCGGCGACACAACACAGGGTCTACGACATCCGGGACAAAGCTAGTAAACTTTTGGCGTGGTTAGACAAGAGGCAGGGGGGAGGGAGGAACATCCTACAGCTCACTGACTCGTGCGGCATCGTTCACACCCGCCCTGGCGAGATAGTGGAGGTCCTTGCTGACTATTTTAATGAAGTGTACACCCCAACGACGGTGGTGGGGGAGGATGAGGTCCGTGTTGCCCTTGAGCATGTTCCCCTGCCGAAATTGACGGAAGAGGCGTCAAGGGACATCGACCCTTGACGGTTGAAGAGATTCAACTAGCCACTGGCGCCCTTCATCCGGGTAAGGCCATGGGCCCCAATGGAATTCCCATCGAGTGGTTTAAACTTATGACAGAGTCCTTGAGTACACCCCTACTTCACATGTATGAAGAATGTAGGTTGAAGGGAATACTGCCGCCGGATCAACGGATGGCAACTATTGTGGCCATACCGAAACCTGGTAAACCCCCCAGTGAATGCTCGTCGTATAGACCTATTTCTCTTTTGAACCCAGAGGCTAAAATTATCGCTAAGGTGTTGGCGAATAGGCTCCTGCCGTGTTTAACTCAATTGATTCACCCATACCAGTCTGGCTTCATGCCACACCGGAGTACCGCCTTAAACCTCCGCAGGGTGCATGGGGTAGATTGCGCGACTCCCGCTACTAAGGGAACCGGCCGCGATCCTTTCACTAGACGCCAAGATGGCATTCGACATGGTGGAGTGGAACTATCTTTTTGCAGTGCTCGCACGTATGGGTTTTGGCCCAGTGTTTATCTCCTGGATACGCATGCTTTACAGAGACCCCGTAGCCAGAGTGGTGGCTAACGGCCACATTTCCAGAACCATACATCTAGGCCGTGGCACGCGACAGGGGTGTCCGCTTTCGCCCCTCCTTTTCGCCCTGATTTTGGAACCGCTGGCGGTTACTATTCGCACCACGCAGCTCCTGAAAGGGATCCAATGGACCCCGCAGTGGGAGGATAGAGTGTCCCTATACGCGGACGACATGCTGATATACCTTACTGACCTGGAGGACAGCCTTCCTAACCTCCTGGCTCTCTGTACTGCACATGGGCGAGTCTCGGGCTACACCATTAACTGGGCGAAGTCAATAATTTTTGAGCTACGGGGACCACTCCTGCCACTCCCGGATTCCTGTCCACTAGAGCTAGCGCACACTTCTTTTAAGTATCTGGGGATCCATATTACCCGAGACGAGGCAGAGTTCGCACGACTTAATTTGCAGCCTCCCTTGCTCTGCCTCCGTAATGATGTGCAACATTGGAAAGAACTCCCCTTAACACTACTGGGAAGGGCAGCGCTCTTTAAAATGATGGCTCTGCCGCGCTTCCTGTACGTTCTTGAAAATACTCCACATTTGGTACCGGATAGCTTCCTCCAAAAAATAACGGCACAGATCACAGGCCTGCTCTGGGGAAACCTGCCAGCCCGGATCTCGCACATAAAATTGAATAAGGGGTGGTACGACGGAGGCATTGCGCTGCCCAACATACAGCTGTACTACTGGGCGGCCCAGCTTAAAATCCTTAATCAGTGGATACACGCCCCGCAAGAGGACCCAGCGTTTAAAGCAGACAGGGCACAACTGGGTATGAACAGTTTGTTGGCCCCACTGTACCACCGCGGTGTTGCGGCAAAACTCACTGGGCCCATGAAACATACTGTTCATCTATGGTACAAGGCACAAGCGAATTTGAAATGGGATGGGACCATCACAAAACGTACGCCTCTGTGGGACACGAAAGCATTGGGCCACCTGCGGCGCTCCAAGGGCTTCACGCAGTGGGACAACATCGGGATCTCAACTGTGGGGGACCTGTGGACGAGGGAGGGAGTAGTTACTTTTGAGACTCTGCAGGAGCAATATGAGTTGGGGGATACTGAGCTTTACAGGTACATACAGGTTAGACACGCCCTACAAGCGGCGATTCCGCCAGACACATCCCCACCAGAATCCTCCCCTCTAGAAGACCGTCTACTCACTGACTACCTACAGGAAGGGGCGACATCGATGACATACCGCAAATTGATTAATAATATGCCTGACCCACTGGGGAAGCTGAAAGACAAATGGATGCTGGAGGTAGGAGATCTAGACGAGACCGAGTGGAGCGCAGCCATGGCGTCCCCACGTGAAGCAGGTATATCTTCCAAATTCCGCCTGGTACAGTTAAAGATTCTGCATAGGATTTACTACACTCGCACGACACTACATAAACTGCACAGGGCAGATCATCCTTATTGTCTCAGGGGTTGCGGGGCAGAAGGCTAGTTTATACACACGATCTGGGAATGTCCACTGATTGTTAGCTATTGGCAACGAGTTTTGCGCACCATAGCCCAAACACTAAACACCTCACTTACTCTAGACCCGCGGATGTGCCTGCTGAATGTCTGGGGGCCGACTGACCTCACCTTTTATGCGAGAACGTGGACTACAGTGGGGCTGGTGACGGCAAAACGGGATATAGCGCAGAAGTGGGGGTCGGCTGATCTCCCCACGCTGGCTCAGTGGATCCGAAACATGGACATGCTCATGCTGACTGAAAGGGCGGTGTATAAGCTGAGGGATAATCCGCGTAAATGGAATGGGGTCTGGCAGCCTTGGAACTCCTATAGGGGGGACATATGTGAGCCACTGGATGAGGAAGATCTTGAGGGATCTGAGAGTGAAGAAGACCACTGATTGGGTATGGGGGTGATTGCTGGGCGACATACACGGGAGCGGGATGGATTTGCGCTAGGAGTTTGGTAGGGGGGGAATGGAGTGGGGCGAGGGGCATAGGAATGTTTGATTAGTCCCTATATAGGAAGACTGTGATGCTAGATACTGTCGAAACTACCTCACTGACATGCCGATTTATGTGTGCACTTTTTCTGGTTTAAGTTCGCTATTGTTCAAAGCACAAGAAAAAACATAAAACGCAAACTGTAATTTTTTACGCTACATGTATGTTCCTTTTCATCAAGTCACTCAGCTCACCGGGTTCACAACGTAACTGAGGGGTAATGTCACAATGCCTACCGTTTCCCATTTAATTTGCGTTCTGAAGAGACCCTGCGAATGTATATGTTTATGTGACTGATGATGATACTGATACTATTTATGTTTTGCAACAAAAATAAAACTTAAAAAAAAAAAATCTGCTAAAACTTAGAATGGGTCCGTGGAATTCTGGTCCTTCCTTTACTAACGCGTGCCTCTCGTCTTGCCTTGCATATACATTTGTGGAACTGGAACATGTTGATAAGGATATTAGAATATGAAACATGAATAGCATGAAGATACTTTATGTTCAACCATGAGAAAGGCCTTCCACATTCTCTAATAAAGACAGTCTACTTATGAAGCTGTTCATGATGTTCATTTTTTGCCAACATCCCCTAGCTACATTTCGAGCATATCAGATCAATGCAAGGATATAAAACTGCAGTGATGTATCTGCCATCATCTCACTTGCATCCACAGAAAACCTTTTTTTCCCCTGGGTTGTGACATAATGTATGATTATTATTCTTTTTTTAAATAGAGTTAGCCGTCACAAAGAACACAGGGGCATATTATCAAAAAAACGGAGTTCAGATTATCGCCGCTTTAGCGGCAGTGGCGATAATGGGCTTGATAATATGCCCTTGTGAATTCCCAAAGGAAGCCCATGTTTTTGTGTGAACATGGGCTTCTATTGGAATTCTCTACGGCATATTATCAAGCCCATTATCGCCGCTTTAGCGGCAGTTTCCTGCCGCTAAAGCAGCGATAATCTTAACTCCGTTCTTGATAATATGCCCCACAATGTATTGTTTGCTGTCATCTTAGCTGACAATAGAGTCAAAAGAAGGGCACAGAAAAGAAAAGCCTTGATATTTAATTATGGAATTGTAATTCAATTCATGTCTTACTAATGAATTCTCACGGGAAAGTATTGTGTCGCCACCGCATTCTCCGCTCGATAGAACATGCTCTGCTGGCCTGTCTATGCAAAACATGTTTGAGTTTGCTTCCATTCATACAAAGTGAACAATTTTATATTAGGTTAATACTAGAACACTGATTACCAGTAAATAACACCGGATCGATCGGATAAGTTTTTCACATGCGTTAAAAAGTTAATCTAATAAATTACGTCCCTTTATAGAGACCTCACACGAGAATTGCTGAATGTGATATCACAAAATGTAATTATGAGTGCGGTGTTCATTTTTAAATCTGCGGAATTTGGGGCATATTACCAACAACTAGCGATAATTTTTGTCTCTAACTTGTTTAGAGACAAAAATTATCGCCGCACATCGGCGATTTTTATCGCAGATAAACCTTGCTATTAACAAGGTTTATCGCAAATGCGATAAAAAACGGCCGGAATGCATGAATATCGCTGAAAAGTCAGCGATATTCATGCATTATCGAGCAAATGCTCTTAGCCATGTTATCCACCTCCCATTGGATAACATGGCTAAGAACTGCTCAGGGCAGGTGTTAGCTTTTGGAGATATTCCCGCTTAGCGCGAATATCTCCAAAGGTTGGTAATAGGAGATAGCGATGTTAGCGACTGTTTTCAGTCTCTAACATCTTGGCACGCCCACTTTGCATCTCATTTGTGATAAATATCACTGACATGCAAAGTAGGGCCCAAGATGGTCGCTATCTCCTACTAGCTGTCGCTAACTGGTGTTAGCGACAGCTTGGTAATAGGGAGATAATTTTATCTCCGCTTTCTTGGCTTTTAAATCCAAAAAAGCGGAGATAAACCCCCTTGATAATATGCCCCTTTATCCCTTAAAGAGCCACTTGCTTAAAGCAGGTACCAATTTACTGCTTCGTTCCTAGGATACATTTAGTAGTAATATATGTATTTAAATATAATTGCATGCGAGTTGTATTCATTGATATCGTAATTGTTTTAATGAAACAATTGATGTGATATCAACACTGCCTTGACAGTGATATAAGTTTTTCAAAGGATGAATAAATTATTAAGATTATTTTATATATGTTATTAGGTATCCATTCTTTTTTTATTTGATATTACAACTTGTATTACATTTATGTCATACACCACCGCGTTCAATGACTCAATTACAATTTTGATTTCTTCATTCTTCATGTCAATACTTGAACTAAACATATATGAAATAAACGTAGTTTAATGCCTCATTCCAATTAATATTGAATAAATTGTTTTATTTCTGCAAATGGAATTAGGGAATATGTGGGTGGTTGCAAAAGGGGCTTCTTACCACCAGATTCTCCATAATCTCATAAAAGATTCTGGACATTGTTGGAATTAAAAACTATCCCTGCCTACAATCACCCCCTCAGGTAACTGTGAGATGACCTACGTGCTGGCTTCCATAGTATGATCTCTGTTTGAATGGGAATGTTATCACCCTGTACACAGGTAATTTAAATTCTGGGATCTGCAGTTATCTGACTGGCATATCTATATTTCAGATTGATCACAGTTTGCTTGCCTGTGTCAGCAATGCCTGGACCAGCCTCCTGTTGGCAAAAATGTGCTGTTTAAAAGAAGTGTTTGAGCCATTGCTATACATAATGATTTGGTCCAAGAAGCTTATTTCCATAGGTTAAATGATGTCTTTCTAGGTTACAATCTGACAATATGACACCATTCCCTAAACCAAAAGCACCGAGGCCCCTAGAGTATAGATATCACCATGGCATTTATTTTTCCTCCTGGCTTATAGGGTTTGATGGTGGACCGGGCAGCTTACTAGCCTCGTACAAAGTCCCACAAGGGTCTTGGGCTTTCCTGTCTGAGCACAGCACTAGTCATAGGCAATATTGGTTTTCTCTTACAACCCCATCCCATTGTGCAGGTGTACCATCTCTGTTTGACTTGTAGTAACGCTTCAAGGAACTGTCCCAAATATAGTCTATTTCTTCCTTCATGCAGGTGTCTTGCTTTAACCGTTTATCACCCAGACCAATATAGTGCTTGGGGAATTTCACTGTAAGTCTATATATATATATATATATATATATAAGGTATCAGTGCGCTTTAAACGAGCACCAGCTGCGTTCCATGAGGACACATTCATTTTTGTTAGGCACAGGGACAAGTGTTTTGCCCAGAATCACAGGATGTTGCGCGTCCCTGCCGAGACTCGAACCTGGGTCCCCAGCTCCGAGGTCGACCGCCCTAGCCGTTAGGCCAACTCCTCTTCCCAAGTTTTTGTCCTAGAATTTCTTTTAGTAACTTTCCTCATCTAACCTAGTTCTTTCTGGTTTTGGTGTTTCAATTCAACATTCTGGGATTGCTTCTTGATAATGGAATTATAATTATCCCGCCATTAAAGTGGCTGTATATGTATCTCACTTGTCCACGAAAATGTATCTCACTTGTCCACGAACCGAGCAACATTCAAGCTACTTTTTCAAAGCTTGTAAAACAGTTTCAGGGGTATTTTGCAAGCATAGATTTCTGCAATCCTGTAGTGGGTACATTGGAATGAACCCTGGCAATTGGCTTTACATTTGCTAAGCATACTATAGTGTTATTGTTGGAAAATGGCCCTCTCTGAAGGGTTACCCCAAACGTTTTGCCTTCATCCTCCTCTTTTTCTGACCTTGTTTTTGTTGGCTGTAGAACTTTGAGCACTTTACCACTGCTAACCAGTGCTAAGGTGTGTGTGCTCTCTCCTCTAAACATGGTTTGATTGACACATTCACTTGTTTGGCATATGTAATTTATCTATCTAGGGTTCATGGATCTCTCCGCGGCCTTCGATCACGTGAACAGGGGGAAACTATGGGCCCTGATGATAGATCTAGGGGTGGAACCAGACCTAGTTGATATCCTTAAGGCCCTACACTGGAATACATCTGCGTCTGTCCGCTATAATCAAGATGGAAGTAAGACCCTACCATTTTCATGTACGAGCGGAGTGCAGCAGGGCTGCATTTTAGCTCCATTTTTGTTCTCTTTGTACATCAACAACCTGGACAGGGAACTATGTAAACTTGGAGTGGATTCCCCCCAAATAGGCTCTCGCCCAATTCCCGTCCTGCTTTATGCAGATGACGTGGTGTTGCTAGCTCGAACACTGCGGGGGCTCCAGAGGCTGATTGATGGCTTTGTAAGTTTTATGGCCACACTTAATCTGTCAGCAAATCTGGACAAGTCACATGTTAAGCTAGCGGGGGCAAGACCAAATAAGAAATTCGTTTTTAAGATTGGACCCCATAAAATAGGCCTGGTCCAGTCCTTTTCTTATCTAGGGGTACTATTCGATGGGCTCCTAAAGTTTAAATCCCTGGTAGACAAACATGCTGCAAAATTGGTGGCTTCAACAGGGGCTATAATGGGCTACGGGAGAAGACTGGGTAGATGGTCCCCTGACCAAGTGATGAATTTGTACAGATCAATATGCTGCGCCAAGGCAGCCTATGGGTCGGAAGTTTGGGGCTTTGCAAACACACACCAGGTCCAGGCAGAAGAAAACAAGTTTTTTAGAAGGATCTTGAAAGTACCACAAAGCACCCCATCCTATATTACACACGAGGAATTTGGAGAACCCTATACTGAAGACCAAATCAAGATCAGGCCGCTCCTGGCATGGGTTAAAATCTGGTCAAACCCTGAGGCCGGTCTGAGCAGGCAAATCATCAAGTACTGCCTGAATCGTGACAAAGGGAGTTCCATCCCATGGATAAAATATGTAAAAGACACCTTAGAGGCCATCGGATGTAAGAAATTTTTCACCGTGCCTGAAGCCCTTAACGCCCAGAACAAGACAATGGTCAAGAAACTGTTTGGCGAATGGACAACCATGAGTAGGGCGGTCACAGAAAAGCATAAATGTTTTTTATAGATTATTGAAAACGGAAAGTGGAATGGAACCCTATCTATCAATAACTCACATTGCACAAGACAGATTTTACAAGGACCGTTTCAGATTTTACATGTTGCACCATTTATTGTCTGTTCCCTCTGGTTTTACTTTATCGGTGGAGCAGAAGGGTACCTGTGGCTGCGACAATAGGTCTCTGCAGGATACCCTACAGTTTGTACTGTTATGCTCATTTTATTCATCTCCCAGGCGTAAGTTCCTAGAGGGAATTTTGAAACAAGCTAAATTTAAACACGCCAAGGTAGCCTTATTGTTTTTGTAGAAGGCCACAGACGCTTACACATTGTCTTGTATATTGAGTTTTATTAAGGTGGCAATGAGACTAAGGAACACAAGAGAAATAAGTGATTGTAATGCCCTGCAAACAGAGACCGGACACATAGGAAACCTCCGAAATGTACAAATGTAATGGTTTTTATCTTTTTAATGTGGTTCTTAAATGTTTTTTTATGTACTTTTATGTTATCTCTTGAAGTGCCGAATAAAGAATTTAAATTGAAATTGACCTATGTTTTCCTAGATAAGAGCACCGCATGTGGCCAGGGCCAGTAATTTAAATGGAACTAGTGGGACTGCAGCACTGATTGTGCCACCTACTCGAGTAGCCTTTTAAACATGTCTCAGGCCTGCCATTGTAGAGCCTGTGCATATAGGTTACACTGCCATGTCGACTTGGCATTTTAAAACCCCTTTCATCACATATAAACCACCCCTAAAGTAGGCCCTAGGTTGCCCAAAGGGCAGGGTGCTGTGCAATCAAAATGTAGGACATTTACTTTTAAGTTCTGCATGTCCTGGTAGTGGAAAACCCCTAAATTCATGTTTCATTGCTGTTAGGCTTACCCCTCTCATAGGTTAACATTGGGAATGGCCTACTACACTTATAAGCTGTAATTCCTGATTGAGAAGGAGTTGCCTATCATGTTTCATATCATTGAAATGGTAATGAGGAATCCACTTCACTAGCCTTTTTAAAATGTCCCTTTTAGAAAGATAGCATTTTTCTGCTCTTAGCCCTGTGTGCCTGCAGGCTGTCTCCAATATACATCTTGGGTGGGTGACAGCTGCACTTTGTGCATTTCCTCTAGACAGCCACACACAAAGCTTAGGTGTTACTGAGGGGCCATCCACATTGTGGATGGCCATCCTGGGAAGGATGGGAGGGAGGAGCTGACACTTACACCTGAGTAATCTGTGTCCTGTCCCCACACAAAGGGCTGCATACCCACGGTAGCACATCTGGAGCTAGATGTGGGAGGGAGGGCCTCTGTACACTTCCAAGCCCCTCTTTGATGTCACCTCCACTTCAAAGGTACAATTGGGTACAAGTGGTGAGTCTCTGACCACACCAAATCAGACACTACTGGGCCTGTGAAGAACTCTGGCAGTTGGATGGACTGCTGTGCTGCTGCAAGTACTGCCACTCAGCTTGACTGCTGCTCTGGAAAAACCACTTTTCTGCTGTACTGTGTTGCGCTGCTACCTGCTACCTTCTACCCTGCCGAGGAAAAACTGGACTAACTTACTTGAAGCCAGAGTGGTCTCGAAGGCCATTCTGGCTTGCCTCCTGTTTTAAGACTCAGGGATATCAAAGTCTTACCCCATGCTCCTGTGCCTGGTTCATTGCAAGTGCAACTATGTGCTTGCTCAGTGGAACCAACACATCCTCTGCTGCGTGAGCAGAATTGACGCATCGCAGCTGTTGTAGGAACAGAACCAGAGCAATGCACTTGGAGCCAGCTCATCGTCAGAACCACCACATCGCCGCTGCTGCAGTGAGAGATAATCAAGTCATCCCCTTCAATGTATGGAGAAACCCAATGCATCAGCTTCAGGAACCAACGCATCTCAGAACCGGTGCTTTATCTTTAGAACCGGCGCATCGCCATCATTGCATGCAGAAAATCAACCACCTCAACTGCGGGATCGACATCAATGCATCTCATCCTGCACCCAGTATCTCGCTATTGTGACCAGAATCAAGGTACGTTTGTTCAGCGAGTCAACCAGAAACTCAATTTTAACAGTAATCCTGAGCATCAGCATTTTAAAATAGTCTATTAGTGTTTATTTTTTTACAGCACTTTGAAAGAATCGGGTTCTCCATGTGAACTGCCCTCTTTTTCCCCTGAAATGAAGTGACAGGTTTGAGAGGAAAAACTGGCAGGTTATCCCCAGAAGGTGTTCTCCCCACTGAGTGCTTTACCTGAACAGCAAATTGGTCTGCCCTGTTTAAGGACAATTATGGTTTCCCTTGTAAGCAACTGGCCATCTTTAGATAGGTTGCATCTCATCAATAGGCCATTCTATAATTAGACTGGGCTTCAAGGTTAGGTGGTAGTATGGATGATTTCCTCCTAGCCCCTGCCCATGCAGTACTTAGTTTGGAGTCCAACCCTTCGCAACATCTGTTTCAGGATCCATCCCTGGGCACTGGCTTCTGATGGTGATGCCTGTCTCTGAACCCAGTGCAAGGCAAAAGGGCGCTCCACACCTCTTTCTCCTCTATGGCATCTCAATCAATCAATCAATCAATCAGTGTTTTTGTAAAGTGCACTACTTACCCGCAAGGGTCTCAAGGCGCTGGGGTGGGGGGGCGCTGCTGCTAGTGGCCGAAGAGCCAGGTCTTGAGCAGTCTCCTGAAGGCCGGGAGGTCTGCGGTCTGTCGAAGGTGGAGGGGGAGGGCGTTAGCGGCAGCGGCGATAATGGGCTTGATAATAGGCCCTTGTGAATTCCCATAGAAGCCCATGTTCTTGTGGAATTCTATTGGAATTCTCGACGGCATTTTATCAAGCCCATTATCGCCGCTTTAGCTGCAGTTTCCTGCCGCTAAAGCAGCGATAATCTTAACTCCGTTCTTGATAATATGCCCCACAATGTATTGTTTGCTGTCACCTTAGCTGACAATAGAGTCAAAAGAAGGGCACAGAAAAGAAAAGTCCTTGATATTTAATTATGGAATTGTAATTCAATTCATGTTTTACTAATGAATTCTCATGGGAAAGTATTGTGTCGCTACCGCATTCTCCGCTCGATAGAACATGCTCTGCTGGCCTGTCTATGCAAAACATGTTTGTGTTTGCTTCCATTCATACAATGTGAACAATTTTATATTAGGTTAATACTAGAACACTGATTACCAGTAAATAACACCAGATCGATCGGATAAGTTTTTCACATGCGTTAAAAAGTTAATCTAATAAATGACGTCCCTTTATAGAGACCTCACACGAGAATTGCTGAATGTGATATCACAAAATGTAATTATGAGTGCGGTGTTCATTTTTAAATCTGTGGAATTTACCCCTTAAAGATCCGCTTGCTCAAAGCAGGTACCAATTTACTGCTTCGTTCCTAGGATACAATTAGTGGTAATATATGTATTTAAATATAATTGCGAGCGAGTTCTATTCATTGATATCGTAATTGTTTTAATTAAACAATTGATGTGATATCAACACTGCCTTGACAGTGATATAATTTTTTCAAAGGATGAATAAATTATTAAGATTATTTTATATATGTTATTAGGCATCCATTCTTTTTTATTTGATATTACAAGTTTTATTACATTTATGTCATACACCACCGCGTTTAATGACTCAATTACAATTTTGATTTCTTCATTCTTCATGTCAATACTTGAACTAAACCTATATGAAATAAACGTAGTTTAATGCTTCATTCCAATTATGATTGAATAAATTGTTTTATTTCTGCAAATGGAATTAGGGAATATGTTGGTGGTTGCAAAAGGGGCTTCTTACCACCAGATTCTCCATAATCTCATAAAACATTCTGGACATTGCTGGAATTAAAAACTATCCCTACCTACAATTGCCCCCTCAGGTAACTGTGAGATGACCTACGTGCTGGCTTCCATAGTATGATCTCCGTTTGAATGGGAATGTTATCTGTAGGCTAGTACTTTTTATCACCGTGTACACAGGTACTTTAAATTCTGGGATCTGCAGTAATCTGACTGGCATATCTATATTTCAGATTGATCACAGTTTGCTTGCCTGTGTCAGCAATGCCTGGACCAGCCTCCTGTTGGCAAAAATGTGCTGTTTAAAAGAAGTGTTTTAGCCATTGCTATACATAATGATTTGGTCCAAGAAGCTTATTTCCATAGGTTAAATGATGTCTTTCTAGGTTACAATCTGACAATATGACACCATTCCCTAAACCAAAAGCACCGAGGCCCCTAGAGTATAGATATCACCATGGCATTTATTTTTCTTTCTGGCTTATAGGGTTTGATGGTGGTCTTCTGGGACCAGGCAGCTTACTAGCCTCGTACAAAGTCCCACAAGGGTCTTGGGCTTTCCTGTCTGAGCACAGCACTAGTCATAGGCAATATTAGTTTTCTCTTGCAACCCCATCTCATTGTGCAGGTGTACCATCTCTGTTTGACTTGTAGTAACGCTTCAAGGAACTGTCCCAAATATAGTCCAACTGCTGTTTCTTCCTTCATGCAGGTGTCTTGCTTTAACAGTTTATCACCCAGATCAATATAGTGCTTGGGGATTTTCATTGTAAGTCTATATATATAAGGTATCGGTGCGCTTTAAATGAGCACCAGTTGCATCACATGAGGACACATTCATTTTTGTTAGGCACAGGGACAAGTGTTTTGCCCAGAGTCACAGGATGTTGCGAGTCCCTGCCGAGACTCGAACTTGGGTCCTCAGCTCCGAGGTTGACCGCCCTAGCCTAGGCCAACTCCTCTTCCCAAGTTCTTGTCCTAGAATTTCTTTTAGTAACTTTCCTCATCTAACCCAGTTCTTTATGGTATTGGTGTTTTCAATTCAACATTCTGGGATTGCTTCTTGATAATGGAATTATAATTATACCGCCATTAAAGTGGCTGTATATGTATCTCACTTGTCCATGAACCAAGCAACATTCAAGCTACCTTTTCAAAGCTTGTAAAACAGTTTCAGGGGTATTTTGCTAGCATAGATTTCTGCAATCCTTTAGTGGGTACATTGGAATGAACCCTGGGAATTGGCTTTACATCTGAAAAGCATACTATAGTGTTGTTGTTGGAAAATGGCCCTCTCTGAAGGTTTACTCCAAACGTTTTGCCTTCCTCCTCTTTTTCTGACCTTGTTTTTGTTGGTTGTAGAACCTTGAGCACTTTACCACTGCTAACCAGTGCTAAGGTGTATGTGCTCTCTCCTCTAAATATGGTTTGATTGACACATCCACCTGTTTGGCATATTTAATTTACCTATATTTTCCTAGATGAGTGCACCACATGTGCCCAAGGCCAGTAATTTAAATGGAACTAGTGGGACTGCAGCACTGATTGTGCCATCTACTCGAGTAGCCTTTTAAACATGTCTCAGGCCTGCCATTGTAGAGCCTGTGTGTATAGTTTACATTGCCATGTCGACTTGGCATTTTAAAACCCCTTGTTAAGCTATAAACTCCCCTTTCATCACATAAACCACCCCTAAAGTAGGCCCTAGGTTGCCCAAAGGGCAGGGTGATGTGCAATGAAAATGTAGGGCATTTACTTTTAAGTTTCGCATGTCCTGGTAGTGGAAAACCCCTATATTCATGTTTCATTACTATTAGGCCTACCGCTCTCATAGGTTAACATTGGGATTGCCCTACTACACTTATAAGCTGTAATTCCTAATTGAGAAGGAGTTGCTCTGTCATGTTTCATATTATTGGAATAGTAATGATACATCCTCTTCACTAGCCTTTTTAAAATGCCCCTTTTAGAAAGATGGCATTTTTCTGCTCTTAGCCCTGTGTGCCTGCAGGCTGTCTCCAATACACATCTTGGTTGGGTGACAGCTGCACTTTGTGCATTTCCTCTAGACAGCCACACACAAAGGGAGCTTAGGTGTTACTGAGTGGCCATCCACATTGTGGTGGGCCATCCTGGGAAGGATGGGAGGGAGGAACTGACACTTACACATGAATAATCTGTGTCCTGTCCCCACACAAAGGGCTGCATACCCCCTGTAGCACATCTGGAGCTAGATGTGGGAGGGAGGCCCTCTGTGCACTTCCAAGCCCCTCTTTGATGTCACCTCCACTTCAAAGGTACAATTGGATACAAGTAGTGGGTCTCTGACCCCTCCAAATCAGACAATACTGGGCCTGTGAAGAACTCTGGCAGTAGGAAGGACTGCTGTGCTGCTGCCAGTACCTCCACTCAGCTGGACTGCTGCTCCGGAAAAAACCCTTTTCTGCTGTACTGTGTTGACCTGCTACCAGCTACCTTCTACCCTGCCGAAGAAGAACTGAACTAACTTACTTGAAGCCAGAGCGATCTCTAAGGCCATTCTGGCTTGCCTCCTGTTTTAAGACTCAGGGATATCAAAGTCTTACCCCATGCTCCTGTGCCTGGTCCATTGGAAGTGCATCCATGTGCTTGCTCAGTGAAACCAACACATCCTCTGCTGCATGAGCAGAATTGACTAATCTCAGCTGATGTAGGAACAGAACCGGTGGGATATATGATGTTACAACGCGGACTGTAACAACGCATACCGTTACAACGCATCTTTTACAACGCGAATACTGTTACAACTCATGTATTTACAACGCATTTTTTTACAACGCAGGTACCTTTACAACGCAGACCATTACAACGTAAGTATTGGTAAGTATATATTAATATTAATATTATAATCGTAAATTAATTTTCAAAAATATATTTAAATGTAATTTAATTTAATTTAATTTCAATTAATTAATTTAATTTAAAATTAATTTTACTTTATTTTTACCCTGTACCCCTGTACCCCCAAAAACTCAAAACTGACCCTCAACCCCAAAAATAAATTACAGTAATTTAATTTAATTTAATTTCAATTAATTAATTTAATTAAATATTTTAATAATTTAAAATTAATTTTACTTTATTTTTACCCTGTACCCCTGTACCCCTGTACCCCAAAAACTCAAAACTGACCCTCAATCCCAAAAATAATTTAATGTAATTTAATTTAATATAATTTCAATTAATTATTTTATTTTAAAATTAATTTTAATTTATTTTTACCCTGTACCCCAAAAACTAAAAACTGACCCTGAACCCTAAAAATACCCCTTTACCCAAAAACTGAAAACTGACCCTGAACCCTAAAAATACCCCTTTACCCAAAAACTAAAAACTGACCCTAAACCCTAAAAATACCCCTTTACCCAAAAACTGAAAACTGACCCTGAACCCTAAAAATACCCCTTTACCCAAAAACTAAAAACTGACCCTAAACCCTAAAAATACCCCTTTACCCAAAAACTAAAAACTGACCCTAAACCCTAAAAATACCCCTTTACCCAAAAACTGAAAACTGACCCTGAACCCTAAAAATACCCCTTTACCCAAAAACTGAAAACTGACCCTAAACCCTAAAAATACCCCTTTACCCAAAAACTAAAAACTGACCCTGAACCCTAAAAATACCCCTTTACCCAAAAACTAAAAACTGACCCTAAACCCTAAAAATACCCCTTTACCCAAAAACTAAAAACTGACCCTGAACCCTAAAAATACCCCTTTACCCAAAAACTAAAAACTGACCCTGAACCCTAAAAATACCCCTTTACCCAAAAACTTAAAACTGACCCTGAACCCTAAAAATACCCCTTTACCCAAAAACTTAAAACTGACCCTGAACCCTAAAAATACCCCTTTACCCCAAACATATAACATTTAAAATATAATTATATACTTACCAATACTTAGGTTGTAATGGTATGCGTTGTAAAGGTACCTGCGTTGTAAAAAAATGTGTTGTAAAAACATGAGTTGTAACAGTATCTGCGTTGTAATAGATGCGTTGTAACAGTATTGCGTTGTAAAAAATGCGTTGTAACAGGTGCATACCGAACCGGTGCAATGCACTTGGGACCAGCTCATCGTCAGAACCACCACATCGCCGCTGCTGCAGTGAGAGATAATCAACTCATTCCCTTTAATGCATGGAGAAACCCAATGCATCAGCATCGGGAACCAACGCAACTCAGAACCGGTGCTTTATCTTTAGAACCGGCGAATCACCATAATTGCATGCAGAAAATCAACCACCTCAACCGCGGGATCGACACCAATGCATCGCATCCTGCACCCAGCATCTCACTCTTGTGACCAGAATCAAGTTACTTTTGTTCAGCAGGTCAACCAGAAACTCAATTCTAACAGTAATCCTGAGCATCAGCATTTTAAAATAGTCTATTAGTGTATATTTTTTTAAAGCACTTTGGGTTCTCCATGTGAACTGCCCCCTTCTTCCCCTGAAATGAAGTGACAGCTTTGAGAGGAAAAACTGGCAGGTTATACCCAGAAGGTGTTCTCCCAACTGAGTCCTTTACCTGAAATGCAAATTGGTCTCCCCTGTATAACCCCTTGGCTGCTAGCCACATTCCCCCGCTGTGCTGGGGGAGGGGGGCGCGCGCAGCGCCTAGGTGCTCATGACGAGCTGAGCTCGTCATGAGTCACGGTGGTCATGTGCTCATGACGAGCTGAGCTCGTCATGACCACACCCGTTTCTTAAGAACGTTCGCACAGCAGGGGAATTTGCTCAGCGTGCAAGCGTTCTAAAGGGCATGACGAGCTCTGCTCGTCATGAGCACACGGGAACCGTGGCTCATGACGAGCTGGGCTCGTCATGAGCATGGGAGGGGTTAAAGACAATTATGGTTTCCCTTGGAAGCAACTGGCCCTCTTTAGATAGGTTGCATCTCATCAATAGGCCATTCTATAATTAGACTAGGCTTCAGGGATAGGTGGTAGTATGGAGGATTTCCTCCCAGCCCCTGCCCATGCAGTACTTAGTTTGGAGTCAAACCCCTTTGCAACATCTGTTTCAGGACGAAATCCCTGGGCACTGGCTTCTGATGGTGATGCCTGTCTCTGAACCCAGTGCAAGGTAAAAGGGCGCTCCACTCCTCTTTCTCCTCTATGGCATCTGGGTCCTGGCTCATCCTTGGAGGTCTCAGTCACATTGTTGTCAGAGGTGGCATCTTTGCCATCTGTCTCTTTGGCTACCCAGTAGTGGGGTTCTCCTTCATCCATTCTAACTTTCTTTCAGATCCTTGCAGAGACCCAACTCAAGCTACTTCTGCTTCAGCCTAATGAAGGGCTTCCTGGTAAAATGTTTGTGAAGGACTACGCTCTGTTGTGAACATTACAATGGTTCTCAGCTAAAATCGTTTAAGTTTACTTTGCTTTCTATCCTATTAGCATCTTCAATAAAAAGCTTGAGATTCCTTCTCCATGAAAACTGTTGATAAGCATGCACACTTTCAGTACTGGTAGATATTTTGTGCTATTATTTTATCTTCACAATAGAATTGTTCATTGTAGGCTGACATTGAACTCAATTGTACACGTTTATGCACCTTCCATCATGGCAGCTCTCTATGGAAGTTCAAGGCTAACATAGAACAGTCCTTTAATGTAAATATGTGTAGTTAATCTTACGAATATTAGGCTGTGATGGTTAAGACCATAGGTCTTCAAACTGTGGGACATGATCCCTAGGGGTCAGTGATTGTGTTCCCAAGGGGCTCAGTGAGTACTTGTAAATGAAGATGACTTGGAAGCGCAACTTTGTTTACTTGTCACATTTCTTGGCTGCCTTCATTTACATGAAGCCATTAAGGTGTATACATTTTTTTGGGCAACTCTGATGTTGAGTGCCATGGTAGAGGGGTGATAAACAGGGATAAATGTCTAAACAGAACAGCATTTTCTGTAAGTATTTTCTTGTTTTTTTCACCTTTAGCCAACTGCATATAAAATATTAAAAATAGAGTTAATGAAAATTAAACACATTTTTGGGAATTCTTTCTTTTTATGTTATAAATCCTCAAATGTGATCACTGCATTTGTCTGTTTGTGAGACCCGACTCACACAATTGAATCTTAGTTGTCGCAGTACGGGATAGTGACTTATGTATTTCAAAATGCTGCGAAGTTTCAACTTGTAACACAAAGCACTGTGAATATGCAAGTCAGTATTTACAAATTGTATTACACATGATATAGGCAGAGCACTGGCATTATGCAGCAGAGTTGACCAAAATTTGAGACAACAAATCCCAAAATATGTGGCCTAATGCACACTTTTTCTGATAGTATTGCTTCATTTTTTTTAGTTTTATACATGCTATTACTGTCTGGGCCAAGGTTTCACCTCATTTGTCCTAATTTAACACCCAAATACAGCAATAAGCAGCAGAAAGCTGACCAGTCTTATGGTGCCTGTGTTTTGTAGTATTTGTTGAGCCATTTGACCTAGAAGCAATTTATTTTGGTTAGAATCTGTAGTTTATGCAGCATATGATGGATGATGGGGCAGTTGCAGCAAATCCATAATTATGCGGAAAATGCTGCAGTTGCAAAATTGCATAATTCCAGTGGTCCTGAGTATAAAATAGGCTGCCACAAAATGATATAGTGTTTAAGATCAAACTAGCCCTTTCAAATAGTACCTTTTAGCAATAGGTAATCACACTGTACTTAATGCAAACATTTTTATAACTCCATTAAAAGGTCACGTTTCAAAACTCAACAACCTTTAGATCACCTCGTAATAAGAATTCATCTTTGTCACCAGGAGGCTTCAAGTGACTCCATGAATTGAGGCCTTTACTCACTTCCAAGCAACCTTTACATTTGGTGAATAACCTATTTCACTCATTTACATTTCTTTCAGGTAGCAGGTACTCTGGTAAGAAGGCTTTTTTCTTCTTTAGTTCTCTGTCCATGGAGAAAGTCAAAGAGATGGTCCTATATGAGGACTCATTTTTTTCACTTACAGATGGACAGACACAGCTTACTTAGGAAATTGCCTTGAGGAAGGTGGAGAGAGTTGTGGGTCGTTTATTTTTAAGTGGCCACCACTAGCATTATTGAATCAGGTGCAGTTGCACTGGGGCAATGCAATGAGGGACCACTGCAGTCAAGGATAATATAATCTTTTAGCCTACTAAATTAGTGTAGGGTTTAGAAATAGCACTAGGGTCTAGGATTCTATTTAACTTGCAAGTATGCGTGAAATGTTTCTATTGTTCTCATTAATAGCAGCATTTTTTCCTGAACTTTTATTCTCATTCTTGTGTTGTTACTGTTAATTTCATTTGCACAAAATTATTAATTGTAAAAAAGACTTGTAAAACTGCAAGTCCCAGGTTCTTAGGGCAAAGTTTGAGTGTGTTGTTTGATCAATGTTTCAAAACTTATGTGACTCCTCAGTCCTGGCAAGGCAGTAACGTTTTTCCTCTTTACAAAAAAGGGAATAGTAATTTGACCAAAAACTATTGGTCAATTGCACTTTTGGATGTCAGGGGAAGATTTTTGCAAAATGTTGGCTAAAATGTTTAACTGCCTGGATGGAGCTCAGCGTTTGCCAACTGAGACATCTAGATTTCATAAGTCCTGTTCCACCACAGATACAGTGTCTGTATATGTTGAGCAAGAAGTGTGTGAAATTTCATAAAATAAAGGCCCATGTGGCATATATAGATTTCAACATCACCTTTGAATATATCTACACTTGAGCACAAACTTAAAAATTAGGAATTCTGAGCGACATGCGGCACCAGTTCATGACCCCCCCCCCCCATTCATGAGATTTGGACAATTGGGTGAAGGTACTATTGGGGAGCAGAAATGAATATACTCATAAAATCCAAGTAAATAATGGTTGGGCTGTGTTGAGTCCCTTTGGTACTTTCTTTATATTTGTCCTAATTACTGTTATTACTGAGCACAGTTGTCATTGACCCTCCAAATTAGGATCAAATTAAGTTTTCACCCTGAAATTGACTCAGAATTCCCTACTGGATTCAATAGTAAAGGTCATGGGAAGGGCGATTTGATCAAGATTGTCAAACCGGGTGGTGCAAAACCAATACTTTTTAATCTCCAATATGATTTTGAGCAGGGTAAAGGTACTATATATCAGTGTTTTAATTTATATTTAATAGTGAATACATTCAAAGTTGCTAGGCCTGGCACATCCATCCGGCATTTATGGACCTTTCATTAGCTTTTGATAGTGTTTACATGAACAAGTTGTGAACCTTGATCTTTTCGAAGGGGATTGAGTTCGATATACTATTTTTTCTTTCTGACCTTCTCCTTCTGTAAGTTACAGTGGGAATGGGGATTGCACGATGGAGTTTGTGATCAAGCGCAGAGTAAGCTAGGGTGAATTTTGGCTCCATTACTATTTATTTATTTATTTATTTATTTTATTTAACTTATAATGCGCACTACCACCAAAAAGGCATCCTGGCGCTATTGATTCACCACAAGAAGGGGCATGAAAGCAAAAACAGGGATCATTGTATGTAGGTTTCTCATCTGGTGGGCCACTTGTTACGGGGAGGTCTTAACCTGTCTGGAATAGGTAAGAGGTTAATTCCCAGCCTACTATATGCGGTTCTTTTAGCAGTTACTGCATTGGGTCCCTCACACTTAGTAGACTCCATCCTGAACTTCATGGCCTCACTCTATTTATCAACTAACGTGGGAAAATCCTATCTTGTAGTTATTGGTCATAAATAGTAAAACCAGAAGACATCTTATTGAGTGTGAGATTTTTAGGGTAACTTCCTTTCCCTATTTGGGATTCATGTTTGACCATAAAAGTTCTTGGACTGCTTTGGTGTTGTTTAAAAAGCTCTTTTTCTGGAGGACGGTGGGAGCTCTTTTCAATTTTGCTGCCAGGCTTGGCAGCAAACTAATACAAAGTTTGCCCAAGTTCTATGCAGCCAAATGAGTCACACAGTTACATAAGGTAGGTAACTGAGGGGGTATGCGGACTGCAAGTTCCTCTAAAAGGTGAAGAATCATTTCTTAAGACGTTTTACATTAATGATAAGTGTGCTCTTCGACCTCTATTGAAAAGGCTCTCTATATGGATCAAACCGGAACTGGAGCTAAATAGGCTGTTTATGTCTGGATAACGCTGAAAGGATTCCCTGGTTAAGTTCTGTGAGAGTTGGATTTTTGACTCCAGGTCGCGTGAATCTGTGTATAGTTCCTGAGTCTATTAAAAAATCTGACGTGTTGTGGACAAAAAAATAACTTTTATGCTTTAAAAAAAAGTCTATCGGGAGTCTAATAAAATTCCAAAAGTTGATGTTCGTGTCCACTTCATACTTAAATCTACCTTGTATATTGAGCCTTATTTGATTCTGTTCAGAAACACTTGCCATCGCTTACTTTTAATCCGATTTAGGCTTGGCCTGTGTTAAGAAGTAGTCAGCAGGCAGTAATCAGGTGAAGATGGGTTTATTAATACAGCCCCACACAGTGGTCATGCGTGGGTGAACGGAACATCAATAGTCACAGTTGGTGTCAACGGAGTCAGCTGGCGCAAGCAATGGAATGCGGGGGAACCAATGGGAAGGGGAGCAGCTGGAGAGGGTCACGCGCAGGGGAAAGGAAGGTACCATGCGCATGGGTGCAGGGGGTGGCAGGAGTAGGATACGACAGTAGGATACAACACATCTTCCTCTCTATAGAGATTTGGCAACAGCGCCTAGAGGAGCAGTGGCAGGTAAACAGGGGGTGCATAACTGTAGGGTAATTAGTCACATTCATAATCATCCAGACGCTTAGGTCTGCGAATGGTCCTACCAAACCTACCAGAGGTCGCAGGTGCGTGTGGTGCACATTCGGTGTCTGAATGAGAGTCAATGTCAGATCTGCCGAACCTACCACTGAGACTGTGACCATCAGACACCACTTCAGAATCCGAATGAGGGTCATCCTGACAACTCCGATTACAAGTCGAAGTGCTGGGATGGGCACCTGCAGACCGATCTGTAAAATGGCCGTCATCAGAGTCCGAGTCGGGTTGGAGGTCACGTGTGCTGTTGTTTCTAGACCTATTATACACTTCAGTATTGGATTTATCAACATCTACCCACAAGTCATTGTTGACAGTAACATGCTGCTGGTGACACTGGGCCTTGTCACTGGGATGATAGTTCGCCAGTCTGCTCATGTGCCAGACTTTCCCATCACTGAGTCTTGCCGCATTGTTAAACAGTTCATCAATGTGGAGTGGGGCGGTGAATCTGCTTTCTCCCTTCTTTACTTTTTTTTCCAAACGAACTTTAACAAGATCGCCAACTTTGAATGAATGATCTTTTGCACCGTGTCTAGAATCATACCAATCTTTGTAGTACTTCTGTGCTTTGATGATGTTTTTCCTTATGTTTTCGGGAGACCATTCGATTTGCTTAGATTCAGACATCCATCCTAGATCAACGCTCATGGGCTGCCTGCTTCTCATGAGAATGAATGGAGCAGTGCGAGTGCTTGCACAGGGAGCAATTCTGAATGCCCAGATGAGTTTGTATATTTCCTCTTCCCAATTCAAGTTTGCATTTCTAGATAGTTGAATGTGTCCTTTCAAGACACGGTTAAAGCGTTCAGTGAGGCCATTACCTTCAGGGTGATAAACTGAAGTGGTGTGATGGGTGATGCAGTTCCTAGCCAGGAACGATTTGAATGCCTCGGAACAGAATTGCCGGCCGTTGTCGGTGAGGACGGATTTTGGTAAGCCTTCACTGAGGAAGAGCTTGTCCAAGAACTCAATGCATTTGGAACTGTCAATTTCTTCTACAATCTTAATTTCCGGCCACTTGGAGAAGTGATCTATCGCCACCAAGATGTACTTGATTTCTCCCCCATGACCTTCAACAGGCCCCACAATGTCCAGACCCAGCTTCTCCCAGGCCATTTGCGGGGGTTGAATCGGAGAGAGACTGACTTTTGACGTCTTGAGTGTTTTGTCTGAGTCACAGCATTCCAAGCAGTTCCTGACCAGGACTTCTATTTGCTTGTCTATACCCGGCCACCAATAACTTGCTCTGACACGCTGCTTGGTTTTGGTGATGCCTAAGTGGCCAACATGACACAAACTTAGGATTTTGTCTCTGAGCGTGGCAGGGGCTATGGCTTTCCCCATTCTGTACAACACACCGTTTTCCAAACTGAGTTCATTTCTGGTTTCCCAAAACATTTTGACAACGTCTTGTAGGTTGCGCTTGTCGGGCCATGCGGAGTTGATGAATTGGCATACCATTTGCAGAGTGGAGTCGCGCGACATGTGTTGATCCCATTCTTCTGCTGATATTCCATCCAGGTCCGTGTTGAAAAGTAGAGCAACCTTCTCCTCCTCTTCTTGAGCGACTATGCTTTCCGTGTGAGGCAGGGGTAACCTGCTGAGGAAGTCCGCGATTTTGTTTTTCACTCCTGGCCAATATTCTGCAGTGTAGTTGTAATCCAGCAGCTTGATCGACATTTTGCTGAGTCTTGGTGAAGCATTTTGTAGACCTGAGGCTGTCAGAATCTTAACCAACGGTTTGTGGTCTGTGCGGAGATGGATTTTGTACCCCCACACATAAGCTCTGAAGTAGTTGAGCGCCCACGAACAAGCCAACATTTCGCGTTCTATGACAGAATACTTTTCCTCCGCAGAGGTGAGCGACCTGGAGGCAAATGCTACCACCCACTCTTGATTAGATGAGTCCTTCTGTGCTAACACAGCTCCAATGCCTTTGTTGCTTGCGTCTGTGGTGAGGTAGATGTCTGCTTTGGGGTCAAAACCCTTAAGAAAAGGTGCTTCACTGATTTCTTTTTTGATGGTAACAAAGGTGTTCTGACAGTCCGATGACCAGACAAATTTGGTTTTGTTTTTCAATAGTTGCCTTATGCTGTAGGTTTTTTCAGAGAAGTTCCTTATAAATTTTGAGTAATACTCCGTCAAGCCGAGAAAAGCTCGAACATCCTCTTTGCTTGAGGGACATGGGGCATTGAGGATGGCATCCACTAGACCCTGTTTGGGTTTGATCCCCTCACGGCTGATAGTGTGCCCAAGGTAAACCACTTTGTCCTGTGAAATTTTACATTTGTCCAATTCCACTGTCAAACCATGCATTTTAAGTTTGCTAAACACTAGCCTAAGGCGTGTGTCGTGTTCCGATTGGTTGCTGCCCATGACCAGGATATCATCCTGGAAAAACCTGATGCCATCAACACCTTCCAGAATGGATGTCATGACCCTCTGGAAGAGTGCAGCGGCAGAGGCTAATCCGAAAGGTACCCTGGTAAAACGAAAGCAACCAAAGGGTGAGATAAAGGTGGTGAATTTTTTACTATCTGCATGCAGTGGAATTTGGTGATATGCAGATTTTAAGTCAATTATGGAAAATACACTCATATCATTGGTAGCACTGAACATTTCACAAATGCGTGGTAGGGGATATTGGTCAACAATAATGTTCTTATTGAGGTCCCTGAGGTCGATGCAGAGTCTGATTTTCCCGTTGGGGCGTTTGACAACAACCAAGGGGGAAACCCACTCCGCAGATTCCACTGCTTCTATGATGCCACTCTTAACCAGCTTGTCGAGTTCTGCTTGTACATCACTTCTCACCGATACTGGTAGATGTCTTACCTTGTGAATGCAAGGAATAGCTGAGTCCTTTAATTCAATTTTGTGTTCGAAACTGTTAAGCAGACCAACTTTTCCTGAGAACACTTCGGGAAATTCTTTTTGGATGGCCAGTTTACAGGAGTCATTAATGGACAAGACAGGATCTTCACTATTGGGGTCGAGCATGATACCCAGATCAGCTTGGTCACTCCAGCCAAGGACAGAGGGGCCTTTTTTTGCAACATACAGTCGGCATAGTGCTCTTCGATTTTTAAATTCAAATTCTAGGTCACGTGTTCCTAGGAATTCGATGTTGTCTCCTGTGTAGCTTCTAGCAACAACTCTAGGTTTTTCCAGATTTGACCCTATTTTATTCGTGAATTGCTTCCAAACGTTTTCGTTGATGATCGTGAAGGGCGATCCAGAGTCTGCCATCAAGTTGACTGTCACCCCTCCCAAACTAACATCACACATGGGTTTTTTTTTCTTTGTGGGCGTGACATCTAACACGTCGTATTCAATTGAGAACACATAGCTGACACTGTCGGAGTCAGAGTACTCCGAGTCCTCTTCGGTGGAATCGCTCTCTTCCTGTATTTGCCGTACTTGTCGGTGTTGTCTGTACATTTTCTTGTTGCAGACCTTAGAGATGTGTCCAGTCATGCCGCAAGACAAGCACTTCTGATGTAGAGCTGGGCATTTTTTTGAGTCAGCAAGATGAGTTGGAGACCCACAGCGATAGCATTTGAGATCAGGAAAATCATTGTCTCTAGTATTCATGCGTCTATCACTGCTATATCTCGGTCTGGTAGACTCAGACCTCTTGTGATGATCATGAACCGTTTCTTTTTTGCTTGCTCTCTGTTTGTGTTTGGAGGATCTGATAGCTTTTATTTCAGCTGGTTCATCAATCACCGCTTTGGCACACCTGCCAGTTAGTTCAGCCTTCTTGACAAGAGCAACAACCTCCTTCAAGGAAGCCTCGCCATTGACCCAGAGTTTATCTTGGATGTTAGGGTTGCTTGCGTGCATTATAATTTGATCTCGCACAAACTCCTCTTGCAGCGCCCCGAATCTGCAGGTCAGGGCCAGGTTATTCAGAGCAGCCACATAATCCTCCACACTCTCATCTTTTCCCTGCTTCCTTCTAGAGAACTTGTATCGATCAACAGCGACACACACAATGGGCGTGAAGTGATCGTTGAGATCATCAAGGGCATGTTGGTAAACGTCATCACCTGCTCTCACTTTCTTCTCAATGTTATTGTAGGTCTTAAGGCCCCCAGGACCCAAACAGTATAAAAGCACTTTTTTCTTCTTTTCCGCAGTGAAATCTTCATCCTCAACAGTCTCTATGTAATTGACAAAATACTCTTTCCACTCTTTCCAAGGCATACACGGTGCACCTTTAAGAGGTAGAAATGCTTGAGGTTGTGAAAGATTCAAGGAACTGAGAGCACACATGACGGTTGATTGAGTAAGGCCAAAGATGTACCCAGCAGGAATTACAATGCTTTGAACACAGTCCTTGAGACAGGTGAGCCTTCAGTCAACAGATAGGGTTAAATGACGTGCTGCTTGCAAAGTGTGACACTTATTTATTTAAATGCATGGATACGAGCATGACCCGTTGTTTGCAACACTTTTGAGACTTTGTTGCAACAGACACAATAACACGAAGGTTGGGCTAGGCTCGAACACCAGCTTGAAGAAAACGAGAATTTTTGTTTTCAAAATGGCACCCTGCGCTGCGTTTCAGTGACGTCACGCGTCACCAGGCATGCGCAGATGCGATGAGTCAGAGGCGCGAAAACAGCTGACTGAAATATGCGCAATGAAAACGCCAGGAAAAGACAGCGCCGTTGACAGGAATCAGAATGCGTCATAGACAGCTCAAACCCAGGAAGAGCGTCGACGCGCGAAGAAGGCACACACGAAGAGGAATCCCCACAGCACAGCAGCGATCCTACCTCCGTGTGGCGCAGCAACCGGTCGTTGCGAGATATTAAAATCTCGAAGGAAGATACGCGGCCACTTCACCCAGGGCAGCCGTGCAGTTCAGTCTTCATGAACCACGGAGAGAAGGCACAGGGTTCTTCAGGTAAGAAGGTTTGCCTGAATGATTCGTAGAAATACCGGATGCAGCAGAAGAAGAATCAATCAGCTGTGCCACAGTGTGAGGCTGTAGTTCCTCCGCTAACCTCGTCGCCACTGTTAAGAAGTAGTCAGCAGGCAGTAATCAGGTGAAGATGGGTTTATTAATACAGCCCCACACAGTGGTCATGCGTGGGTGAACGGAACATCAATAGTCACAGTTGGTGTCAACGGAGTCAGCTGGCGCAAGCAATGGAATGCGGGGGAACCAATGGGAAGGGGAGCAGCTGGAGAGGGTCACGCGCAGGGGAAAGGAAGGTACCATGCGCATGGGTGCAGGGGGTGGCAGGAGTAGGATACGACAGTAGGATACAACAGCCTGGTACACCATTTGCTGGCTGCCCCTCAAGGATAGACCCAGGTTAAAAACCTTGAACTTGTAGTTGCGGTATGTTTTCTGATCACGTCACCCTTCATTATGTTATGTTTTGCGAGTTGTATTCAGATTTACGTCGTACATTTACTGTACCTTTTCTTAAAGGTAGAACTTTGTACATGTGAGGTCTGCTTTGACCTTTTTGCACATGCTAACCACTGTACGCACCTGTGTGCCCATTGTGGGGGATTTAAAGGGTGCCATAAGGAAGAGGTTAACTATGGGCATTTAATTGTGTTTTAAATCGACGTTTTACAACTTGCTTGGTGGATGTTTTATCTGGTCTTTTTTGCTTTTATGTATTCATTCTTTTTTAAATGATGACTATGCTTCAATTAATGAATATGTTTTCATTGTCTTCTATATTTTATGGAACTTGTTTTTCAAAATAAAGATTATCATGATGAAACATCTGACATTTTAACCTCATAATCTCTAAGTTAATGAGGGGCTAGAGGGCTTAAATCACCCCGGCCTTGGTTCATAAAGGGGGTAAACTAGAGGTTGTGAAAGAGTACACTTATTTGAGGGTGAGCATTTTAAACAATCTCCTGAAGGTTCATGAGGATACACTTTGCTTTATTACAATTCTTTGATGCACAGGGAAAGAGATCGGTGCAACGGCTTTTAAAGGTTTATGTAGAAAACGTCCCCCCTGTAGCATTGTATGGTATAAAAGCAACATCTATGTCTTACCTTAATTCTGTATCCTGTATTGAACCTGAACTGTGGAAGCGATATCTTGGCCTTTGTAAGTCTAGCTCGAATGAAATAATGTGTCTTGAGATTGGTCTGATTGGGATAAAATTCTGAGGCTATTCCCAGGTTCTTGGTTTCTATTTTCAACTTTTTTGTAGCCCGGAGAAATCACTAAAAAAGATCCTATGGAGAGAACTTTTACGGGCGAGGGAGAGGACCTGTACCTCTGGTAAAATGTATTCCCATTGCTTGACACTGATGGATTTGAACTGTGTAGCGATGCTTTCACGGAAGAATAGTAGTACTTTGAGCTTCGTTTTAAAAGTTCATGAAGACGAAAAACTTTCAAGTTGATAAGCACTGCTATTGTTTATAACATTACAATTGAGCTCAATGTTTGTAAGCTGTGACACGATGCGATTCTAATTGATGCAAATATATGTCCTACCGTACGAAGAATTTAATGAAATTTTAGCTTGCTCAAATACTGAATATTTTCATCCAGATTATTAATTTTGTGGTGCTGAGATACAGGATATGAATCATGTTTTATTCTTCTGTCCGGGACTTTATAGTATAGAAAGAAAATGTATGTATCCAGTTATTTTTTAAATACTCATTTGTAACGCACGATAAACCACTTTATCTATTATTAAACCAACCTATTGTGAATGTCTGCTATCGGTTGATGACATTTTTCGGATCATTTCTTGTACTGTAAAGCTTTATTAGTTTGTTGTCTAATGTTGATGCATGTAAATGTCACATCTTTTTAATCGTTTATAATATTCTACGTATTTAAATGCATTGTTTGTTTCTTGTTTTAGGTGGCTTCTGCGGACGCACTTTCTGAAATAAATAAATAAAAAATTAAATGTGTCGTCTGAAAGACAAACTTGTTTATGTGGACTGGTGATAAGTAACCTGAAAGCACTGCCTGCACAAAGAATCACTTAGTGAGTTCATTGGGTATCTCTAACTCAGCGTGTGCACCGAGTCCTTGCACTGTGGGTTCGATATCCCACCCCCACAGTTCTGGAGAAAATCTCCAGCATTCATATCAACTCTATCCCATGTTCTGCCCATTCCCCACATCCCATATGAGAGTCAAAACCAAGTAAGACATCCTGCTACAAATGAAAACTAGATGAGCCCCGTATTTTTCAACCTGTATGTGAGACGTTTAGTGGAGATTGTTGAATCCTGTGGGCTGACATTGTTCTCGTACGCCGATGATACCCAAGGTGTGGTATCCTTATCATCTCAGAATAACCACAAAGCAAACTCTCTTGACAGTTGTCTTATTCGAGTTTCCATTTGGATTGTTGGAAATTCATTAAATTTGAAAGGGGACTAAACGGAGGTTCAGCTGGTGGGCAACCAACCCCACCTCTGGGTACCGCATCTGTGGCCATCTGCTATGGTTACTACTCATTCACCAGTCCAGGTGGTAAAAAAACAGAATGTATGGCTCAATGAGAAGTTGTTCATGGGCCATTAGATCTACAAAGTAGCAGCTACCTGTTTTGGTTTCCTTAAGTGGCTAAGGAAGATTTGGGTGTGCCTTCCAGCCCCTACTCGAAGAACAGTAGTACAGGCCCTTGCAATGTCCAGATTGGACTATGGAAATGTTCTATACTTGGGTGCTGCTACTTCTTTGCTTAAACAGCCTTAGGCAGTGCAGAACACCGCTGCATGGCTACTTCTCCTTCCACCCAGATTCACTGCATCACCCAGTATGTTACACACCATTTACTGGTTGGCAATTGAACAGTGGGTTCAAATTAAAACTTTGTGCTATATGCCTTAATGCATTCTTAAGACAGGGCAATTATATTTGAGGCCTTTAGTATCCTGGAATACACCTAAACACTTGCTCCACTTCAGCCATGTGGAGCTGGCTACAGTCCCCGGAGTCCAGAGAACCCACCAAGGCGGCTGGGCATTTGCATGTCTGAGTCCAGAACCGTGGAACACTCTGCCACAATCATTGAGAACTTGTAAATCACTCATAGCTTTTCATAAGCAGCTCGAAATTGTTCTCCCTTTCTACCTTCTCATTAACAGTTTCCATGGCTCCAGTTATTCTGGTGGGTTAGTAAGGGTACCAGCACTGGGAAACCTTTTTAGGTCTCGCCTAGCGTTGCAGCACGCATGCGCTACCGCTTCGCGATGCATGGTGTATTTACTATACCGGGGAAGCTTCGCGTAAGCCCCGCCCATTTTTTGTTTGGCTTACAGCCTAAATGCTGCCTTCTGATTGGTTTTCATCTTGTTAGTCCCTCCTTCTATCGGCCATGGCATAATTTGTATGCTTCCGAGGCTATTGGCCCCTTTACTGAACACTATTTTTTCCCATGTGTCCCCCCCACCCCTTCAAGCAGTCAGTGATTTGTCGCCAATCCCCACCCCCCCACTCCCGTTCGTGCCTTCTTAGACGCACGCACTCACATTTTTAATGCAATACGTTTTGCATACATGCGAGTCGTATTGCATTACAAATGCTTGTTTTAAAATAGTGCGCAGGCATCCCAGAAGTGACGTCCCTCAGGTGCACCGGAAAAAAACCTTGGTTGCTCCGGAAGTCTTGTTTACAAATGGGACCGCTGTTTTTTATTCTCGAGCAGGCCTTCTAGGTTTTTGCGGTGAACAGGAAAAAACACAGAGTGCTTTGTCTGTTAAAAATTGTATCTTATCTCTTACCATCATGCATTTTGCATTTTTCACGTCCTCTCTTTTATGGTGTATAGTTAAGCTCATTGCCATCACTATTTTATGTAGCGCATCCAGACCATGCTAAGTAGTCGCAACAGTTTACAGTAAAGTCTTTACTTGATTGAACTGAAAGTGGGTACGTTTACATAACATATCAAACTAGCTCAGAACTCGCTTCAACTAGGTTATCAATTCGGACATACACCTTTTTTTTTGTTGCTGATTTATAAAGCACGAACTCGATCCGAAGGTATTGGAGAGCTTTCCATAAGCACCTGTAATGTTACACAAGGACAGATTCCTATTGCATCACTGAGGGGGCATTTCTGTTTTACAGTCACCAAAAAGCCCAAACTTCAACACACAGATAATTACAGACACTCTCTGGTACTATTCTTGTGGGAAAACCGATTTTAAAATTAAATCAAACTAACCTGTCGGCGGGGTACCTTCGAAAACTTGGACTTTAAATACCAGGTGTGTGGCTAAAACAGAAGGTGCTCGGCAAGCAGCCCTCTAATTAGATTTTTTTCCCCGCAAGTGTGTGCCTACACATTTCACTGTACTCTTAATTTCAACCCAGGCTACCCTACCTGCATGTCATTTTTGGGTGACAAATAACAGATCTTCACACACAAAATAGTTTTTAAAGTATGCATAGAATATTCAGTGTCTAAAGCGCATTGGTTCAGGTATCACGTGAAATGATCACTGGAAGCATTAAGTTAAAAATACACTTTAAATTAAGGGAGTGCTTGATTGCTCCTAACACTGTTTACAACCGTATTATCAATGGAGGATTCAGGAGGCAGCAATGGCGCTAAGAATGTCCATACGTATTTGTGGAGTAGTATTTTGTGTGGTGATCATGTGTTCAGTGGCGGCTGGTAGATTTGAAAAGTTGCAAGGCATGATTTTAAGATCTGAGTTGTAGCAAGCTAGCATAGTTAAAACTGAACATGCATTGGCAATGGCAAGCGGTCTCGCCATTAGAATCTTATATGTATTTAGCTATGCAGCACATTAACGTGGGTGCTAAATCACTTTCGCACTAGAAGTCAGAGTAAGTGCGTATCAATAAGGAAGACACTTTTTGAAGTAGCAGAAGCCCTCCGTAGACATCAGCTAAGATGCTGAGTGTCGCACTCCCCCTCTGCTCCCCCCCGCTAATGCTAGAATAGCGAAATACATATGAGATCCTAATACCAAGATTGATTTGCATTGCCAATGCTTCTTTAGGTAGCCATGCACTTTACAAATTATATAAATAAATACAATTTGTCATTATAACAGGTTCTTCCCAAAAATGCTGTAATTAATATATGTTCTTACTCTTGCGTTCTCTATTATTATATAGATCCACCGACTTAGGGCCCAATTCACAGAATGAACTTAAGACTCAATCCTAAACTTACTACTGTTTTGGTATTCACAGATTGCACTTACTACTTTTGGTATTCACAGAATGAACTTACTACTTTTGGCATTCACAGAATGCACTTACTACTTTTGGTATTCACAGAATGAACTTACTCATTTTGGTATTCACAGAAGTTAGGACTCCTAACTTTAGGACTCCGAAATGCCTTCTGTGAATACCGAAATTCTTAAAATTAGAATTTTTCTCAATTTAGTAGTAGTAAAGTTAGGACTCCTAACTTTAGGACTCCTAAGTGCCTTCTGTGAATACCGAAAGTCCTAAAATTATGATTTTTCTCAATTTAGTAGTAGTAAAGTTAGGACTTCTAACTTTAGGACTCCTAAATGCCTTCTGTGAATACCGAAAGTCTTAAAATTAGGATTTTTCTCAATTTAGTAGTAGTAAAGTTAGGACTCCTAACTTTAGGACTCCAAAATGCCTTCTGTGAATACCGAAAGTCCTAAAATTACGATTTTTCTCAATTTAGTAGTAGTAAAGTTAGGACTACTAACTTTAGGACTCCTAAATGCCTTCTGTGAAACTAACTTTACTACTACTAAATTGAAAAAAATCCTAATTTTAAGACTTTCGGTATTCACAGAAGGCATTTAGGAGTCCTAAAGTTAGTAGTCCTAACTTTACTACTACTAAATTGAGAAAAATCGTAATTTTAGGACTTTCGGTATTCACAGAAGGCATTTAGGAGTCCTAAAGTTAGGAGTCCTAACTTTACTACTACTAAATTGAGAAAAATCCTAATGTTCAGACTTTCGGTATTCACAGAAGGCATTCAGGAGTCCTAAAGTTAGGAGTCCTAACTTCTGTGAATACCGAAATGAGTAAGTTCATTCTGTTAATACCAAAAGTAGTAAGTGCATTCTGTGAATGCCAAAAGTAGTAAGTTCATTCTGTGAATACCAAAAGTAGTAAGTGCAATCTGTGAATACCAAAACAGTAGTAAGTTTAGGATTGAGTCTTAAGTTCATTCTGTGAATCGGGCCCTTAGTCTATAACTCTTTACACTCAATAGGCAAATCTACTTGAGATGAATATTCATGTTCAAGACACCTTCAGAACATTGCTACAGAATGCTTTGCATTCTTAAGGTATAGTTGTTTCTGTCTGACTTTTCTCTGATAGAGTCTGTAGGGACTCTGATTGTCAGTCTATTTCAGAGAGTCCACAGACTTAGGGGTCGATTCTGATCTAATTCGGAAAGCATTCCTACCAAATCGGTTCCGGAATGCTATCCGGACGACTTGGATCGGGGGAGTCCAACCGAGAGATTTGGATGTATCTGGATGCTTCCGGATATGATTCGGCCAGATTCTCGTTGACTTCAATAGGAGCCTGTGTCCTGAATGAGAACACAGGCTCCCATTGAAGAAAGCGGTGGCTGGGGAACACCTTGCACACTGTGGTGGGCACCCCATGATGCCTGCCACAATGTGCCTGGATATAAAGGGGGGTCCCTTGTGTACCCCCATGGACCCGATTCGGAAGGCCCCAGGTGAAAGGGTGCCTGCTATGGGCCCCCAAAGACAGATTCTGGCAGCCGATGTGTTTAGGAGAAACCTAATCGAAACGGCTGTCCAATCTGACATTGTACTCGCTCGCTTGGAAACCAAGTCCATAGAGCTGTACGATTTGGCTCCAAAAGAAGCGACCAGTCCGAAGGCCTTTCGGAACCGATTTGGACAGCCCTACCGGTTTCCAGGCATCGTAATCGGTCCTTGGGAAGTATGTACGAATTGGTCAGAAACAAGGGTTCCGGATCGGGTTCAGTAAACCCGAATCCGATTCAGAGCCCTTCTGAATGACATAGGAATTGACCCCTTAGTGTGAGTTGTGACTGAGCTCCCACAAAGTTCAAAAACTTGCCCCATGAAGGAAACCTGATTCCTGTGAAGAATTCCTGGCTTACCATTGCAGTTTTGGAACGCAGTAAGAGTTTCCTGGCACAAATGCATGGGAAATATATAGCACAACTAATCAAAACAACAAAATGTTAGAAAATTAAGAATCAAATATTTTCAAAGCAAGTCAGTTAAAAAGATAAAAAATAATAAGTAAAATACCACAATAATGAAAAAAGCAGATTGAGGTATTGAAAGCTACCACAAAACATTTAGAATTATCTATTGGTAAAGACATTCAAATATAGTGAAAGGAAATGCTTTCTTTCTCAAAACACAAACAAGAGGTTAGTAGTACAGTTTCTGACAAGAAAATGAAGCGCTAAGATCCACCTACCTTCATCAATTGTACACACCGTCTTTAGAAGAGATGTGTTTTACTAAATCCTTCAAGTTCCGCTCACTTTCACACTACCCGAATTTTCAGAAACAGTTCTTGTAGCACTGCTTTCTTGTAAAACACATTCATATCTTCAGGAATGTTTCTTCAGACGCTAATCCATGGTTTCTAGTTATAAGAGACTGCCCATAACTTATGTTTCAAGCAACAAAAGCAAAATGTTATACCCAAGTCAAACTAGTCCTCAAGATTGCTCTTCAAGATCAAATGCTGTTTCTGCCTGTGAAAAGAAGGGGAAACTTTGTCAGGCCGTATCATCTGATGATACATATTACAATTAATTCCTTCAATAATATATGATGGTTTTCTGAAAACGTTATTTTCTGGGATGAGGAGCATAGGTAGCTCAAATTTCTTACTGAATATCAATGGGATGACTAAGGTGTGACCTTAACATTATTCAATTTTTCACAAAATTGAAGACCACAGTCGATGGGCTAGTGGGCACATCTATTCCATTTCCTCCATCCAAGTATTGATATGATGGCTATGATGTAAATTTGATATTGCCAACAACTCTATGGTTTCCGGTCATTTTTTGAGACTACATTTGGTGTATATTGCAATTTAAGTTGTATACATGCTTTGAAAAAGCTGCATTGTCGCAGCAAACACGTGTTGGCTGAGGAGATTGAATGAAAATATACCACTGTCAAACGTTCTCTTCATTGGAGAATGTATATATAGGTCTGTTTATTATGCAAAATTTCTTATAAGAGATGTTTTATAAAAAGAATTCCAATTACATGTAAGCCTTGGATATTCTCATTAACATTGTGAGTACCTATAAAAATCATTTTGTCGTACAGCTCAAATAAATATCCTAAAGATTATTTCTTAGTTTGAATGCCACTGTTCACTGTTAATTTATCTCTTGTACAATAACGACAGTACAGGGCATTGGTATTGAGTGGAGTGCACCGGGAGCAGTATAAATAATTCCCCACCCACCCCACCCTTTGTGTACAAGAAAAAAGTCAAGGTGTAACTGATACATTGCATTTATTTTAGGCTGCTCCTCTAACACTGGACTTTGTCTACCATATGACCATTTAAAGGGTGCTTTCCCAGGGGCAAGGTACTTCTCAATGGAGCGAGTCTTGCCCAGTAAAAAGTAAACCATTCATTAGACATGATCCCATAGCCAGAAGTAATAACATTCCTACACTTTTCTCTCAGGGATATAATTTGGTGTGCTCCTGTTCCTTTCTCAATTATATTACTAAGGGCACAATGCTCTTCTTAGGTTTCATGTATCCAAATGCAACTATGGTGGGCCCTTGCTCATCCGTGAAGAGCTTCCGGCTCTGCTCTTGCAGCACCCAAACCACTAAACCTCTAACAAAATCTCTGCCTCTATGCTAACACATGTCCTAGGCCATCCTTCAAGTGTGGCTCCAATGTTCTGTATCTACCTCAAGGCAATCTGAAAAGGAAAGGATGCTACCGAAACTATGTAGAGGTGGATGTGACACAGGAAGATTTTATACTAATCTTCCCTTCATGGCCTTTGGTCAGTTTTCCTTTGTACTGTCAGTTTCTGTCCAAAGCTGGAAAAGAGGTGTGAAATGGGTATGAATTAACAGGAGTGGTAGCAAAGTATGGATATTTTTATTAGAGCCATTGAGGCAGACCTCAGGCAGCACATTTCTCATATTTAATAATAGATGAAAGCATAGTAGGTAACTACAATATTTTCAATGCACCTATAAACTGCAAATATCATTTTGATAGCACTCTCCTTTCAAGTTACCAAATTAAGATTTTAATGCATTTTACATATTGGAAATATCTCCTGCAGCCCATCATGTAGGGAACATGTTTTCTAAAACAGGTTATATTTGGGGTTATTGTAGGGAAACTATTGCCTTCTCTCCTACATGCAGTTGTGCTGTACAGGAGAACTGATCATACTTTATTTACCAGTTTGACTTCCATGGCAAACTGCAGTAAAAGAAGTTGTACACTTAAACAGATGAAAACGAAAAGATGATGGGTCAAATGCAAAAATCGCAGCCCCTTGTAATTGCTTAGTACAAGTATCTAGTCCATCGTTTTTTACACTTTATGCTACTTTAGATCATGACTGACTGCTTACAAATCAGCCTCAGTCCTGATCCAGTAGGAACCGTGCAGCCCAAACTATCAAGACAGATCCCCCCCATATGTGAACACAAGCATTGATAAACCGGTTTTGGACTCTTTAGGCATCATCAGTAAGGACTAGCTTGTCATAAGGCACAGTGAACTTGGAACTCACATCTAGGCATACCTGTTACACTTAGACTGTCGCACTGAGATAAACAAAAAGGTGATGGATGGAATGCTTGAATTAATCTCAGCCAATGCTTATTATAAAAGGACACATTCCTGTTCTTGTTCCTATTGTGTTTTTGCCCTGTATACCATGAAAGATAGAGGCCCGATATATATACAAACCAGTCTTGGTCATGCTCCGGTAGGAACAATCTAGCCCAAACTGCCAGGTCAGGCTTCCATCTAGATGGCACACAATGAACTCCAGACCAAAGCCCTTTTGTTCTATTTAGGCCTCATCAGAGGGGTATACCTTGATCCCTGTAACACATTGAGCACAGGGCCCATATCTGGGAATACCCATCACCCCGAGGGAGTCACAATGAGTATAACAAAATAAAGATGGGTTGAATGCTTGAATTAATCTCAACCATTGTTAATAATTTTGGGTCACTTTAAAGTCAACTGTATTTTTTCCTCACGCTTCTTAAACAGAGCACATCTGACTAAGGCTTTGATAAGTTGGGTGTTTAAGTATTGCAGAAGGCAAAAATACTAAAGGCATAATTCTCAATAAAGTCATAAATCTACACCCATAGGCTCACACACTCATTTGGGTGTAGGGTAATTTTTTTAAATTCTCAAAACAATTGAAATGGCACATGGGGAATTATGGGGGTCGTAGCTTTTCAGGTTACTCATGAGTAGTTGTACATAGTGTAAAAATATCCTTGTGTAAATGCTTAGCAATAGGCAGATGCACATGTTACTATTTCTTGTCTTTTCCTTCATGAAAAATACTTTTCCCCACGTGAAAATCCAATCTCTACCTCTCCATCAACTTTCTAATATAGGAATTGTTCCTTTTCACATTCTCACCTAATGGCTCCTCTCCCATTCACAGCCAAGTTTGGGATACATGAATAAAACTCCAGCCATTTCAAAGCTGGGAATGGGTCATGGAAATGTTTGTATTAAAAATAATTCTTTCAAAACAATCTCACTTTGGAATGCGACCAAAGTCACTCACACGGGATAACAACATTTTTTGCACTAGTATGGTGTGATTGTCTGTGTTATTATGTGTAAATATCTGTTTGTTACCAGTTGCAAATTTGAACGATTTTCCTTTATTTTGGAAAAAAAGACGATGGAGCATGTTAATAAATAGTAATTGAATAAAGAAAATGACAAACAGCTACTAAAACTTCAAAAGATGAAGGCGTACTTGCTTTAAAAATAAGAGCAGCCAGTTGAGTACCCTGGAACTCACAAAGATTTCAAGTAGCAATATGCAGCAGCTACCAACAAGTGATACATCTGCGTGCCACACAATTAAAAATAAATGCTCATCTAGGTTTTTGTAACAAACATCCTGGCATAGTTAGTAAATGATTTAGGTGAAAGAAATGTGAACAAATATTTTAAGGTGAAGATAAAAAAAATAGTAATTGATAAATTAAAAGGAGGAAAAGTACCGTTTATCACTACCAGTTGAAGACCCTATTGCTGTGGTAAGTCAGGCGTTGCAAACGTACTGTTCGGGTACTAAAAAAGAATGAAGAGAAAGTTACTGGTGGATAAAAAAAAATATCCTTTCATTTAACAGGGCAGTTGCACGTACCAAGTCAGCTGTAACAAAATGAAGGCTTGAGCAAATTACGTAAGAGCTACATTAAAATAATGTTTGCTTCTTTACGTTCAGTTCAAGACTCGGCAGTCCTAATTCATTTGGGGGTTTATCAAAGCTGGAAGAATCTATTTAATCTACACCTTGTGTACTAAACTCTGTCCATGAAAAACTGCATTTAGCCTGATTTGTGATGGCCTGGGATACCAGTTAACAGTGGTGGAATTTGAAAAGCATGTTAGGAGCCCTGGGGAAACTGAAGGCTGCCAAAGCAATGTTAAGTGAAGAAATTAATTGAACCTTAGAGACAAACAGACGTTCCTTTGTGGTGAATTTCTTCCTCAACAATTTTCAAGAAAAAAAATAATTAAAACAATCTTTCTCCGGGGGAAATTCTAAAGACGAATATGAGCAGAAAGGGGAAACAAAGGATGATTTCAGAGGCAAATAGCCTGCATAACATAAAGGTCGCACAATATTCTGGAATATCCAGTGTTGTGTAGTACAATGCTGTCAGTAAAATGCAATGCACATTTTGTAGCTAATTTACCAGCAGAAGAGCAAAACATAGAAAGAAATATTTGGGGTTTATTGCTCACAGAAAAAAGCCACAGGGCATCTAATACCAAGGAGTCTATAAATGCATCCAACTGTGCCTAGCCCCCACGGTGATACAGAGCATTACTTATATTAGAGATGGGGATGCAAATGACCAAAAATGTGTTTAATGCTTTATTATAATATGAACATATAGGCTGTACAGTTGGAGCAATTCTAAGAAGCATACAAAAACTGCATACTGGTGTAAGGGACGATGTTCTATGGTGTGGGGTAGGGGAGGGATCAGGGAATTGAACCAGACATAGGCAACTGAACAGAACGGATGCGTACATAAGGGGAGAGCGATCACACTCATCTTTACCTAAATTAGCATGGCAGCAAGATCTAAATGATCCACAAGCATGTCCCAACAATAGATAAAGTACAAATGTATAATAAATATTCAAGCAGACAATAATCAATAAGGTTGAGTAGTGTCCTTGGTTCGCGGTGCCCCCTTTCGTAGGTCCTAGGAGTCGAGAGGGATGTGTTATGTCCCATACTTGAGGTCAACAAAACATGACCATCTCTTACCATCTGTTAGGAGGCAATATTCTTCTTTTCAGCCTATGACCATCCACACAGATCCCTGTCCGAAGTTTCATACAAAGAAGGGTGAATGGGCTTCCAAAATTGCTCAATGAGATGCTTTCCAAGGATCAAAGCAAGGTTTAGTACCAGGTGTTGGTATTGGGGCTTAGTAGGATGATACATCAAACCAAGTAGAAATAGTTCAGGATCACAATCCATATCAATAGTAGTTACTGTGAGTTTTATGTAGTTTTCTGTTTCCCAGGAAGTGAGGCCAGCCAGGCAAGCAGTCGGAGACAAATCGTTATTAAAAACATAAAGATAGGTGGGGAGGATGATCCTTTTAGAGATGGCAATCCTGACCATTATTCACAATGAGAGCTGTCACCAGAATCCCACTGACACATTTGTGTTCCCCGGAGCTTTATATAAATTCTCTTCAATTACATCTGTACTGATGGGAAATATCCTTACACCTAGATACTTAAACGAGATCAGCTCCCAACATAATGGCAAAGGGGGAAGCTGACTATGGTCTGTCCCATCATGGGCCTTAATGGGAAAACACACAATTTAGGGTTGTTAATACAAAGACCTGATAGAGCCCCAAACTTCTGCAAAATTGACAGCACACCCGGTAGAAGGTTACCGCATCACTGATGTAAAGAAGGATATCATCTGCATATAAGAATGACATGCATGATCCTCGACATCTGACTCACCATTCATCAGTTGCCTGCCTAAAGACGTCCACAAGTGACTACATGGCTAAAAAGAAAAGGACAAAAGACAGTGGGCATTATGCGCCCCCACGACCCTAGGGCACATCCTTCCACCCTGAAGCACGCTGAGTCATTCAATGAGTGCGCAGGTTGCATCAGAAACCAGGAGAGCCTTAGTTGTTACTGAATGTCTTTTAGACTAGTGCGTGAAAACTGTTATGTTGCTTGGTGGGCTGCATTGCAAAAAAGATCAAGGAACCCAGCTCAGAAGGCGGTCGGACGTGTAAATTAACCCAGAGGAGGTGAATGTGCTTCGGTCTTTTGAATGAGTGAAAAGGCAGCACTCGATCACGCCGCTTCATTCACAAATAGCTAGGGGTTGCTTTTCTGATGGTTGTCTTTCCATTGCCCAATGATCCCCCAGAACTCCTGAGGTGTGAGGTGTTGTTACACCCTTTTACTAAACTAGTGCAAGATTAAGGTGACAAGCATAGAGAAAGAGAATCGGCGGGCGTTTAGTATAGCGTTTAATGCTGAGAAAGGCGATTCTTGAAGCGCTGTTCTAAAAGTAAATAGGAAACCTGACAATGCGTTCTCCTGCTGCCCAAATCTTCTCAAGTTTGGAATGTCATATTATATTGTTGCTTTGAGACACATGTATCATCAGGGCTGCGATTGTGGTTTACCCCGTTGATCCCTCGTACGGTTGAAACTAAGCATGGGCGAATTTTGCGAATCTGGCGTTCGCGAATTTTGCTAATTTGTGAACTCGCAATCCGCAAAATCCGCGAATTCTCGCGTATTTGCGTATTTTTTTTTGTGTTCGCAAGGATTTCTGCCAGTTCGCAAGGATTTCTGCCAGTTCGCGAGGGTTTTGTACCAGTTCGCAATTGCGAACTTACATGTCGGCTTGCAACGGTCACGATTATGTTGTTTCTACGTCAGGTTCATCATCACTGGTTCCCAGCACCCTCTGTTTCACCCCTGCCACCCTCTGTTTCACCCATGCCACCCTCTGGTACATCAATGCCACCCTCTGGTTCATCATCACTGTAGATTATGGGGGGAAAAAGCAAGCACACCTGCCTGCTTCAACTGACATGAATTAATTTGGGGTTGATTTATTAATGTGTCACTGTTTTAAAATTCCAGTCTGGCACCTGCTTCCTTATCTGTAATTTGCTTTCTGTTGCAGTGCAATTTTTTTTTCCAGGACCTTTGTGGCCTACTTGTAGCTATTCTATGAGCCTGCTGTGAGGGTCAGAGCAGGGTCATACAATTGTTGCAACTAGCACCTGAACTCTGGAGGGGCCCTTGTCAGGAAGCACTACAGGGAATGGTTACTAATGATGAGTTTGAACTTTTGAACCTGCTGAATGCTTTCACTATTGCAAAACTCGTTTTTCTGCAGAACAGCATTACAGCAACTGTAATGCCCCAAACAAGCTTATATGTGAAAGTTGATTTCTAATCCAAAAGTTATCCAAAGAAAATCAAATCCAAAAAAGTGCAGCCAAATGTCAACCTGAGGAGTTATTCTGATAAAAATCATCATTTTCAGAAGGTCTATGCTGCTTGCTAGTAGATTTCTTGTGCAGAATTGCAATTTTTGTAATTTCGCGAGTGCGAGATTGTTGCTGCCCGCCGCACCTACATGTTCGCAATTGCGAACTTACACTGCACGCCGCAAAATTGTATCACCAAGAAAAAAAAATCCGCTGGGTGCAAATTTGCGGATTTTCCGCCCATGCTTAGTTGAAACCACAGCAAGTTGTGTCTAGATTGATGGGTTCCGGGCAGCGGTGAGGAGTGGCCTTGCCCTAGGCATGTTGAGTGCATTGCCAGCAGCGACTCTGGTGTCCTGTGCGGGCGCTGGCGTTTGCCATTGTGAGCATAGGTCATAGCCATCTATCAGGGCTATGATTGTAGATTACCCCTTTTTTTGCTTCTTTTTGAGTTGTAGCTATGTTCAGCTTTGACCGGCTCACCGGCTGTTAACCATGGTATGGAGTGGCCTGGTTAATGATAGTCTGGAATAATTTTCATTGCCATAACATTACGCTGTTCGTACGTGATTTATTAAGTCATGATCAAATATTATGGTTTTCCTTGCCTCACAGGACCGTTAAATACCGCTATGGTCTTAGCCCTAACTTAGTTCTGACTTTAGGTATACTATTGCTGCATGACCTACTTCGTAGGGATGTCAACTGGTGCATTGCCAACAACATGTTTATTTCATTTTTTACACTAAGTGGCAGTTAAGGGGCTTGGGAATGCCCATATAAACTAGCATATGTTGCTGGACTATTGGAGATACTAGAGGCTTATTAGCCTACTTAAATATAAAGTGAGAGTTTTTGTAACTACAAACAACTGCCATGATTTATCACGTTTAGTGGTATGATTTGATTCAGTAACATATGGCTTCTGTTGGTTCTCATTCACTCTTTCTTTCTTTCTCCCACCTTATCTTCTTTTTTTCTCCTTTTTGGCACTTTCTCTGCTCCTCTTTTAACTATATTATTTTCTTGAACATGAGATTAATCTCTTAGTGGTTCTGATAAGAAATCCTCATGTGTCCTGGTAACCTATAATCTAAATCATGGGATTTAGCGTATATTTTCCTAATTCAGTCTCTGTATTAATACGTGGTATTACCTTTATGCTTTATGAATGTATGTTTTTAAATGGGCAGGTCTTATGTTTTACACAAAAGTGTATATATGTATTGTTTTTCCTTGTTCTTCTTTTCTTTTGCCCTTTTTTTTTTTTTTGTATGTTCTTATATAGCGCTCGACTACCCGGAGGCATCTCGGCGCTTGCCTTGGGAACCCGTCCTGGCTTTTCCCTGTGAGATAGCCCCTAACAGGCATCCCCAAGGTGAAAGCCAGGCATCCCGCCGCGGGGGGCCGTTGTGGAGAGTAAGCAAGCTTAATGCCCAGAGTTGCAGAGTGTGAACCCATGATTAGGTCAGGCACCGAAGCGAGAATTATCGAGTCCGTGGACATTTGAGCTCAAGACCCTGCCGCGTCGGGTATTGAACCCTGGTCCCGGGTCTGACCTTTGCTTCAGGGTCTGCCTGCTCTAACCAGTGAGCCACACTTCTCCACGTCCTATGTAATTGTTCATAGCAACATGTGCCTAGTGGTGTTGATCAAATGTACATGTCGACTTGTCCATATATAGTTAGGGATTTGCATTTACAAAACCTTATTTTACTCGCATAAAACCATTGAAATTCCATATATAGTTATAAGCGCTAACTATATATCGCGCACCCGCAATCCACTGCTGATGATGTCACATATTACATCATTCATGACATGGTTAGTGACATCACTGATGACATCACTGATGACATCTCAAATGACATCACTGATGACATCTCAAATGACATCACTGATGACAACATCCAGTGACTGTATGTTTCTGTAAAGTTAAAATATGTCTTACATATTGAAGAATGAGTGGATGTATAAGTGTCTGGATGAAGGATTTAGTAGGTGCATGACTGACTGTATGAGTGAGTGATTAAATGTGTCTCACTGAGTGCATGGGTTAGTGACTAAACTGTCTTAATTTGTGCATCAGTATGTCTGTTGTTGTGTAAGCTGCTGCATGTGTTGATCAGTAGCTATAAGAGTGGCTATATGGGTTATTGATTGGTTGCCCAAGTATTTGAATGGGAGGCTGAGTGTGTGTGTGGGTGGCTGGGAGGTGTGTGACTCTGTGCATAGATGTGTAAGCAGTTGATTCACTAGGTGTATGAGTTCAAGAGTGCATGTGGAAACAGCTATATGGGCGGTTGACTGTGTATGGGTGTGTTGGTGAGTGAATGGATATCTCAGTGCTACATGTGCAAGTAAGTATGTATGTAAAACACAATACATGTGAGAGTTGACATATATAAATAACTGTGGATAAGAGCCAGTGAATGTGTGAGTGGCTGTATGAATCACTGTGAGCTTGTATCAGGGATTGTATAAGAGAGTAAATATGTGTTACTATATGTTTGAATAAGTAAAGTGTGTATAACTATATAGTTGAGGAAATGGAGTTGTGATTGATTCTTTGCATGACTGACTAGGTGTGTGAGTAACTCCATGGATGTGTGACAGTCTGTGAGTGCCTGTTTACACTGAGTGTATCTAAGGTTATATTAGAGTCTGAAGATGTATTATCACATAAATGATATCATCAGTGGTGTAATCAGTAATGTCAAATGAGATGTCAGTGATGTCATCAGTGATGTCATTTGAGATGTCATCAGTGATGTCACTAACCATGTCATGAATGATGTAATATGTGACATCATCAGCAGTGGATTGCGGGTGCGCGATATATAGTTAGCGCTTATAACTATATATGGAATTTCAATGGTTTTATGCGAGTAAAATAAGGTTTTGTAAATGCAAATCCCTAACTATATATGGCCTAAAACCAATGGTTTTTTCATTGAATTTTCAAGGTTTTGTAAATGCAAATTCCTAACTATATATCCACTATAACCTATGGTTTTTTCTGTGAATTTCATTGGTTTTTTAATAGCAAATATGAAAAGCTTTAAAATGTCAAGTACGTGATAGATAAAAACATTTTCGTATTTATGCACGCTGATGTGCTTTGAACGCTGCACCCCCCCCCTCCCCTCTTTTGTCTTAGTAGTACTCTCTCTTTGCAGATAGTGAACGGTAGTTAACGCAAGCCTTTGCCCCCGTTGTAATCCGTCGTGCCTGCTTGTCTCTCCATTTGATTGATTGTTGTCCAAGCATTTACTGTTTTAGAATTGGTTCTCTTTGGATCATTCTCTATTTACAAACAAGCACAAAGTCGCAATACTCTGTTTAGTCTTTGCAGATAGTGAAAAATCGTGTAAAAAAATAAAAGTAATCGAGCAAAATCAGTAGGCCACTAATTGGATCTCTTTTTGACCTCGCTAAAATAGAAATATTAGGAACAACCCTTCATGAGAAATACGAAAATAGTGAGATGAACTGAGCTCCACACCATGAGGGCTGCAAGACAGCTCGGCTCCATCACCCATCCCGCACAAAATAACGACAAACCCTATGCAAATATATAGACAACACACCAGCAAAGAAACAGGGTAAAACATTTTATTAAAAAACTATTTACATAACGTTGGTTTATAAGATGATGTCAGTAGTGGACCGATGTGTGAATAGGTCGAAAGCAGCACAAGGCTCCAAGATCCGGATGGCAAGCTCCTGGATGTTGGGTGCCATAGTTCAGAGTTCTGAGTTTGAGCCTTTTTCAATGCCTGTGCTTTGTTGAATCAAAATGGCGGCTTGACACAAAGCTGACTCAAGCGTTGCTACTGATGCTATGCAGACCAAAACTGGTTTTCAGTTTGTACATTTTTCTAGATTTTTCAATCCAAGTTTGGTTGACTTTGTAGAACGATGGCTTCAAATTTTCAACATACGGTGTGGTGGCGCTGACTGGGAGGGGGCGCTTCGCTCCTGCCCCCTCCCCAAGTAAGATTTTCATACGTGAAAGTACGTTAATGGTTTTGGTCCCTGAGTTGCTTCGATGTCACTGCCATTCTCAAGTGGCATAAGTTCTGGATGTTGGGTGCCATAGTTAAGAGTTCTGAGCAGTGCTTGTAACACTGTCTGAAGCTTATTTCCACCTACTGCAGCTTCACTATTCTCAAAGTAAGTGAGTGTCGTTTGTGGACCTGACTGCATTAGAAAACAATGAGATATGTTACCTTCCTAAACAGCTTGACGGAGGCCCCTGAGGGGCGGTGTGATGGCCATGGACTCGGAGAAGACGCTTGGCTCCGACACCCTCCCCAAGTCTTATAGCACTGGTGTAGCCTGAGATCGCCCCCGACATAGGCGGCCGGCTCCCGGGGTCCGGCGGAACTTTTTGCCTTTTGATGACTCTTCAATTCTGAACCTTGTCCCACAATCCGTTTGACCTGAAGACACGCTGTAGTGGGGCGCCCCTTTACCGTTTCAGTTGCCATTCCGCCCGCTTTTGCTACACTGTGCCTCTTCCGCCATTCAGCTGTTTACCGCCCGCTCTTGCGACTACAGCATCTCGCTCATCATGTAGTTGAGTTGCTCCCGCTCTTGCGGTGCAGCGATAGGCGGCTGCCAAAGGACTCTCAAAATGGCGGCCGGCTCTTCGGTTTTGGGCCTGGTCCACTAAAATGGCCCTGGGACACCTTTGAACTCGGACGCCTCCCTGATAGGGCTTGGGTCCCATTCTCGAAAAGCGTGAAGATTCTACAAAAGTCTTGGGGGCCTCCGACTCCCGCAGGCTTCTGGTGGGGAGCGGCTGCCATGATTGCTCGTGGAATGGCCACGACGGAGCTACGAGATGGTAGTGGTCTCATGCTGACGCCAGCTTTAGTCTGAAACATCCAGAAACACTGTAGACTACCAATTCGATCAGTTCCGGTAGCGCCCCAACATGACCCGGAAGAGAAGAACTTGCCCTCCCCTCTTTGACTGATGGTTCTTGTTGCCTGTCCCCTCTATTGTCATTTAACAGAACTTTTTGGACTGCTGAAAGGGGTTGTGTTCCGAACGCTGGTTGGTGGAGACATTTTGACTATATTCTTGACCTACGTTGTCGCGTAATGCGTTATATGACACGCCGCGTTAGCGCACCCGGAAGTGATCCGAGGCGCGGCGAGCAGCGCGTAACGTAAGCATAACAGGTCATGTGACTTGTTAATAAAACTTTTCATTGGTTCATTTTACTTTTGTTAATTTAATGATGAAAAGCTTGGTCATATGACCTAAAAAATACGCTTTTATTGTTTTCGAACAATATTTATTTTTCAAACATATGTTATAATATTCCAGGCTAATGTACTTTCCCGGAAAATTTACAACTGTCTTGCAAGTAAAATATATTCCTTTTTCGAGAAAAAGGGCGTTTCTTCCTTCCATGACGGAGCCGTTGAGTAAAAGAGATTCCGCCTGCTGTCTTAGTCGCCGATACGCCTGATTATCAGATTCTTATCGATCACTTTATGTTGCAGACATGAAAAACACAACTGCCCTTGACCATTTATCTTTACTGCGTTCCTACATATTATACCTTTTATCCGTCATGTAATTGGACTGCTTTATTTCACTTGCCTTTTACTGATTCGAAAACAGTGACTAAAAGTAAAAACTTTACCAATATAAATACTACTACCATGTTTTGTTTTAAAAACCTTTATTGTGAAAATGTCAGTATACAAATACGGGCCTATAACCACGTGGGCCGGCCACGGAGCAAACTGAAATCGTATATGATGAGGAGACATTTACACTGTAGAAGAACGTAACGAGCGGGCCATTAGGTTGCAAGAACAAAGGTGTCTAACAGTTGCGGAATCGGTGGACGTACATTTTGTAATTAAAATAAGACAGGGCCACTTACAATAACATTTTCTAGATATACATTTGCGGGCAAGGAGTTACGAGTCCCATTTATACCGGCGCCATTTTGGGCGAGGCCGGGCAGGTCCAATATATAGTCAAAATGTCTCCACCAGCCATCGGCCAGACCAGAACCCCTTTCGGCCCTTTATGCTACAAGATGGTGTCTTCCATTCAGAAAATATTGTTGGCAGCATTTTGAAAGGAAACAGAAACAGCCGTTCTCCTAGTGAGTTTCACATTGTTACATTTAGGAAGAATGTTGAAGAGTAGTATGTGGAAAATCTGAAGCCATTTTTCTACAAACTCTCAATCAGACTTGGATGGAAAAAAAAAACCTGAAGAATGTACAAACTGAAAACCAATTTTTGTCTGTATAGCATCAACAGTAACGCTTGAGTCAGCTTTGTGTCAAGCCGCCATTTTCATTCAATCAATAGCGTCCCCCTGCACACATTCAGGGACCTGGTCGTGTCTTCAGATGAAACGGATTGTAGGAAAAGAAGCAGAAAGGAAAAGGAAAAAAGTTCCGCCGGACCTCGGGAGCCGACCGCCTATGTCATGTGCGACCTTTGGCCACACCAGGGCAATAGTGAAGCTGCAGCAGGTGCAAATAAGCTTCAGACAGTCTTACAAGCACTGCTCAGAACTCTCAACTGAGGCACTCAACATCCAGGACTTGCCATTCGGATCTTGGCGCCTTGTGCTGGTTCCGACCTATTCACACATCGGTCCACTACTGACATCACCTCATAAGCCAACGGGGCATCCCACGCCGACTTTCGGCGCAGCATTGTAGGATGGCCACACCAGTGCGGCAACTTGCTGGACACAACATCGGGGCCATCCAGATCTCGGCGCGTTCGACTCACTGTACCGCAAGAGTGACCGCAACTCAGCTGGACACGCCGTCTTTCGGCGCAGCATTGTAGGATGGCCACACCAGTGCGGCAATTTGCTGGACACCACCTCGGTGCCATCCGGATCTCGGCGCGTTCGAGTCACTGTACCGCAACAGTGACCGCAACTCAGCTGGACACGCCGTCTTTCGGCGCAGCATTGTAGGATGGCCACACCAGTGCGGCAATTTGCTGGACACCACCTCGGTGCCATCCGGATCTCGGCGCGTTGTGCTGCCTTCGGCCTATTCGCACATCGGTCCGCTACTGACGCCGCCTCACGTGCCAACGGATTTTCTACGCTTTTTGTAGCCCTATGCCACATAACAGGTCATGTGACTTGTTTATAAAACTTTTCATTGGTTCATTTTACTTTTGGTTTCCTAAAGATGGAAGGCTTGGTCATATGACCTAAAAATAACACTTTTCATTGGTTTAGAACATTTTTTTTCCCCAAACGATGAAAGCCCCACCTTGTTTCTGGATCATTCAGACTGAAGCTGGCGTCAGCATGAGAGCACCACCATCTCGTGGCTCCGTCGTGGTCATTCCGCGAGCAATCATGGCAGCCGCTCCCCACCGGAAGCCTGCGGGAGTCGGGGGCCCCCAAGACTTTTGTAGAATCTTCACGGCTGAGGGGACGCTTTTCGAGAATGGAGCCCAAGCCCTAGCAGGCAAGCGTCCGAGTTCCAAGGTGTCCCAGGGCCATTTCAGTGGACCAGGCCCAAAACCGAGGAGCCGTCCGCCATTTTAAGAGTCATGTGGCAGCCGCCTATCGCTGCACTGCAAGAGTGGGAGCAACTCAACAACATGGTGAGCGAGACGCTGTAGCCGCAAGAGCGGGCGCAACTCAGCTGGATGGCCGCCACCTGGGGAGGCCCGTTCACGCCGCCTCCCCCACGCCCCCCCCCCCCCCGGGCCGCCGCACGCCAATTTTCGGAGCAGCATTGTAGGATACCAAAACCAGTGCAGCAGTTTACTGGACATCACCTGGGTGCCTGTCGTACATGTTGTGTCAGCCATGGGACACTGGACACAGTGCCATCAACATCTCAACGCGTTCTGCTGCCTTGGGACTATTCGCACAACAGACCGCTACTGACGAGGCCTCCCCCCGCACCACCCGGGACGCCCCACGCTGTTTTTCTGTGCTGCATTGTAGGATCCCAAAACCAGTGCGGCACCCAGGCGACATCACCTGGGTGCCGTCCAGAACTCTGCACGTTGTGCTGCCTTGAGACTATTCGCACAAAAGACAGCTTCTAACCATTGTTGCTTTTTGGGTTGAAAAATGTTTAAATGTTTTTAGTTTTTGTTCCGTTCATTATAGTTAAAAGTTAATAAAGTTTTATAATCTTACTTTGTTGGAGTGTTATCTATTTTTTTTAAAACGGGTGAATGGGGCCTTGAATCGGGTTATTGTCATGTGTGGGCTTTGGAAGTGTGCTGCTGCAGGATCGGAGATTTCAAACTCAAATGCACGTTCTTTTTCTTACCTTTCCGAAGCATGGAGCGCAATAGCAGGCAGAGAAAGGGTGATGCACGTGTTGAACACTACCTGACCTGGCAAGTTGCTGGCAGTGCCCCCCCGCCCGCTCCTGAAAGAGGGCACACACACACCGCCGCCCCGAGTACTTCACAAATCTTTAAAAGACCATGCGCTTGTTCATGAGGCTTAAATGGTTTATCACCTCTTCTAGAACCCCTGCATCGACCCTCTGACGTTTCCTGGAAAAATTACCATGTAACACAATACCAAGCCCTGTCAGCTGAAACCCCCAAGGAATCGTGGGGCATATTATCAAGGGGGTTTATCTCCGCTTTTTTGGCTTTAAAAGCCATGAAAGCGGAGATAAAATTATCTCCCTATTACCAAGCTGTCGCTAACACCAGTTAGTGACAGCTAAAAGGAGATAGCGACCATCTTGGGCCCCGCTTTGCATGTCAGTGATACTTATCACTAATGACATGCAAAGTGGCGTGCCAAGATGTTAGCGACTGGAAACAGTCCCTAACATCGCTATCTCCTATTACCAACTTTTGGAGATATTCGCGCTAAGCGCGAATATCTCCAAAATCTAACACCTGCCCTGAGCAGTTCTTAGCCATGTTATCCAATGGGAGGTGGATAACATGGCTAAGAGCATTTGCTCGATAATACATGAATATCGCTGACTTTTCTGCGATAATAGCAAGGTTTATCTGCGATAAAAATCGCTGATGTGCGGCGATAATTTTTGTCTCTAAACAAGTTAGAGACAAAAATTATCGCTAGTTGTTCGTAATATGCCCCCTGGTTTTTGCTTGCAGAAATCGGGAGGCGGGAGACTAGCACTGAAATCAGTAGTCTCACGCCTGAATCGGGAGGGTTGGCATGTCTGAATTCTCTACAGCTGGGGCCATAAACTACATCCGCAGGGGTAGGTGATAGCCTGTGACCAGCCTGGCATCTAAAATGGCTGCCGTGCACGACAAAATTGTGGCATTGGAAAAAAGGCAAGATGGCGCAGCCGCTGGAAGAGATGTATCAACATATATCAGCCTCCTCAGCCACCCTCAGGAAACATATATATATATTCACTGAAAAAACCATGGGTTATAGACCATATATAGTTAGGAATTAGCATTTACAAAACCTTATTTTACTCACGCAAAACCATTGAAATTCCATATATAGTTAGTTGCACTAACTATATATCGTGCACCCGCAATCCACTGCTGATGATGTCACATATTACATCATTCATGACATGGTCAGTGACATCACTGATGACATCACTGATGACATCTCAATATGGAATTTCAATGGTTTGTGTGAGTAAAATAAGGTTTTGTAAATGCTAATTCCTAACTATATATGGTCTATAACCCATGGTTTTTTCAGTGAATTTTCAAGGTTTTGTAAATGCTAATTCCTAACTATATATGGTCTATAACCTATGATTTTTTCAGTGAATTTCTATGTTTTTTTAATAGCAAATATCAAAAGCTTTAAAATGTCAAGTACGTGGTAGGTAAAAACATTTTCGTGTTTATGCACGCTGATGTGCTTTGAACGCTGCCCCCCCCTCTTTTCTTTTAAGAGTATTCTCTCTTTGCAGATAGTGAAGGGTAGGTAACGCAGGCCTTTGCCCCCGTTGTAATCCGTTGTGCCTGCTTCCCTCTCCATTTGATTGATTGTTATCCAAGCATTTACTGTTTTGGAATTGGTTCTCTTTGGTTCATTCTATATTTACAAACAAGCACAGAGTCGCAATACTCTGTTTAGTCTTTGCAGATAGTGAAAAATCGTTAGAAAAAACAAAAGGAATCAAGCAAAATCAGTAGGCCAATAATGGGATCTCTTTTTGACCTCGCTAAAATAGAAACATTAGGAACAGCCCCTCATGAGAAATATGAAACTAGTGAGAGGAACTGAGCTCGACGCCATGATGGCTGCAAGACAGCTCGGCTCCGCCGCCCACCCCGCCCAAAATAACGACAAACCCTATGCAAATATTATAAATATATACAACACACCAGCAAAGTAACAGGGTAAAACGTTTTATTAAATAACTATTTACATGGCAGCCTGCTGCAACATCGATCCAAATGCATGCCGCCATTCCCGGGATTTCTCCCTGACTACTCGGCGGCCTACGAGATGGAGAGGCCGGGGCGTTGACTAGGCGGGGCCTCCAGCCGCAACCACAGCGCCAACGATCGCTGCTGACGGAGGGGAGCCTTGCCAGTGAGAGCCACTGATCTGAAGAACAGCTGCCTGCGGTGCCTCCCTGAGCCGCTTGATGGAGGCCCCCGAGGGGCGGTGTGGTGGCGCGGACTCGGAGGGGGCGCTTGTCTCCTGCCCCCTCCCCAAGTCTTGTTGCCCTGGTATGGCCTGAGATCGCCCCCGACATAGGCGGCCGGCTCCCGGGGTAAGGCGGAACTTGTTGCCTTTTGGTGACTCTTCCATTCTGGACCTTGTCCCACAATCCGTTTGACCTGAAGACATGACCTGCGGTGCCCTGGTCCAACCATCACATATACCTGCACCAGGAGACGGCGTGGGGTGCACTGGAAGGGAGAGGCGGCGCGAACGAGCCTCCCCCACCTCCCCAGGTGGAGGTTTCTCAGCTACACCCCAGCGCTTCACTCGACCAGCTGAGTTGCGCCCGCTCCTGCGGCACAGTGCCTCGCTCGGCCAGCTGAATTGCGCCTGCTCTTGCTATTACAGCGTCTCACCCGCCATCCGGCTGAATTGCACCCACTCTTGCGGTTCAGTGACAGGCGGCTGCCACGGAGCTCAGGAAATGGCGGTCGGCTCCACAGACTTGGGCCTGGCCTGCAAGGATGGCTCTGGGCAACCCTGGAACTCGGACGCTTGACTGCTAGGGCATGGGCCCCATTCCCAAAAGCGTCCCCTCAGCCTTGAAGATTCTACAAGAGTCACCGGGGCCCCCGACTCCCGCAGACTTCCGGTGGGGAGCGACTGCCATGATTGCTCGCAGAATGGCCACGACGTACCCACGGGGTGCTCTCATGCTGACGCCAGCTTCAGTCTGAAACATCCAGAAACACTGTAGACTACCAATTCGATCAGTTCCGGTGGAGCCCCAACGTGACCTGGTAGAGAAGAACTTGCCCTCCCCTCTTTGACTGATGGTTCTTGTTGCCTGTCCCTTCTGTTGTCATTTAACGTAACTTTTTGGACTGCTGAAAGGGGTTCTGTTCCGACCGCTGGTTGGTGGAGACATTTTGACTATATTCTGGACCTGCACGGCCTCGCCCAAAATGGCGTCGGTATAAATGAGACTCGCAACTCCTTGATGTGTACTGGTTGCTCAGCCTTGATATCACGAGATATGTATGCAGTTTTGGAGCACATGGCGGGCGGGGACGGGTACTGATTGAACATTTGGACATCCCTATTGATATTAAGTTCTGATGTATTATTCATTACTGTACTATTGAAAGTTCAAATTAAAGTTACTCATGGTACTTGCCCGCAAATGTATATCTAGATAATTTCATTGTAACTGTTAGACACCTTAATTCCTGCAACCTAATGGCCCGCCCGTTACGTTTTTCTACAGTGTAAAGGTCCCCTCATCATATACGATTCCAGTTTGCTCCGTGGCGGCCCACGTGGTTGTAGGCCCGTATTTGTATACTGACATTTTTGCAAAAAAGAGTTTTCGAAGGAAGTATGGAATCAGTGTCATAACAATCGTCTAGGTTGGTAAGGTTTTAGAATAATGGCTGTTATTCCCAAACAATAGAAGACAGATAATGCAGACCCTTTGCCTGAATTTGGGATTGATTGAAATTTGTATCCGTCACACCTGCCCTTTTTCCAGAATTGTTAGAAAATGGTCGACCGTAGCTTAAGTTATCTGCCGAATGTAAGGTGTGGTATTTTGTCCCATAAAATAAGACTAATTGAGAAACAAATACACAAAGAGGGAACTCGAATTTAGAGACAAACAAAATGAAACATTTTTTGGCATCATAAGAAGGGGAGGATATGTTACAAAGAAAAATAATGCGAAAGGGATAGCCAAGATCTGTTGTATCACACGTTCCTGCAGCTAGTCTGATACATGGTAAGTAGAAGCTTTTTCGTGTTTGCGCGCGCTGACATCCTCTGAATGCTGTATCCCCCCCCTTTCTTTTCTCCTCTGTAGGTTACATCGGAGTTCCGACTGAAGAATGGAGTGGACATGGACCGCACCGTGCTCCATGTAAGGAAAGACATAGACAAGCGCTGTGAGATATTGCATGGAGTGCAGACGATCACTGGGAACGTGAAAAATTGTATGGTGTTACTGTGCGTACATGCCCTGATTGTATGGTATGAATGTGTATGTATTCCATATGCCCGGCCGATAAACGTTCTGTTTGCGCAACTGCCGCGTTAGAAAACAACATCGTGACGCGTCGCCTAACCGCGACGTATCACGTTGTCGCGTAATGCGTCATATGACGCGCCGCGTTAGCGCACCCGGAAGTGCTCTGGTACGCGAGGCGCGAAGCGCAGCTTCCCGGAAGCGATCCTGGGCGCGGAGCGCGTAACGTAAGCATAACAGGTCATGTGACTTGTTAATAAAACTTTTCATTGGTTCATTTCACTTTTGGGTTGCCTAATGATGTAAGGCTAGGTCATGTGACCTAAAAATAACACTTTTCATTGGTTTAGAACTATTTTTTGTCCCAAATGATGAAAACCCCTCCTTGTTTCCTCACTCTGACTTTCATCTTTGTGAGAGGAAGACCTTTTTTCATCACTTAGCAATAGCAAGTGTTGTAGCTTCAGCTGGTGCATCCCCACCACCAACCACCACCTCCTAGGAAGAGAGTACCACCTCCTCAGGTGGTGGTTGAGCAAGAGGTGCCCCTCTCCCACACCTTCTTGTTGCCTGATTCGGCCAACTCAATCAATCGAGCATGAGACTCTGTTGTGATCTGAAGAACCGCTGCCTGCGGTGCCTCCCTGAGCCGCTTGACGGAGGCCCCCGAGGGGCGGTGTGGTGGCGCGGACTGGAAAGGGGCGCTTGGCTCCTGCCCCCTCCCCAAGTCTCGCTCGGCCAGCTGAGTTGCGACCACTCTTGCAGCCTACGACATGGAGAGGCCGGGGCGTTGACTAGGCGGGCCTCCGGTCGCAACCACAGTGCCAACGATTACTGCTGACGGAGGGGAGCCTTGCCGGTGAGAGCCACTGATCTGAAGAACGGCTGCCTGCGGTGCCTCCCTGAACCGCTTGACGGAGGCCCCCCAGAGGCGGTGTGGTGGCGCGGACTGGGAGGGGGCGCTTAGCTCCTGCCCCCTCCCCAAGTCTCGCTCGGCCAGCTGAGTTGTGCCCACTCTTGCGGCCTACGACATGGAGAGGCCGGGGCGTTGACTAGGCGGGGCCTCCGGCCGCAATCACAGCGCCAACGATCGCTGCTGACGGAGGGGAGCCTTGCCGGTGAGAGCCACTGATCTGAAGAACCGCTGCCTGCGGTGCCTCCCTGAACCGCTTGATGGAGGCCCCCGAGGGGCGGTGTGGTGGCGCGGACTGGGAGGGGGCGCTTGGCTCCTGCCCCCTCCCCAAGTCTTGTTGCCCTGGTGTGGCCTAAGATCGCCCCCGACATAGGCGGCCGGCTCCCGGGGTCCAGCGGAACTTTTTGCCTTTTGGTGACTCTTCCATTCTGCACCTTGTCCCACAATCCGTTTGACCTGAAGACACGTCCTGCGGTGCCCTCGCAATGCGGCCTGGTCCCTGAATGTGTGCAGGGGGACGGTATTCCTCGCTCGGCCAGCTGAGTTGCGGCCACTCTTGCGGCCTACGACATGGAGAGGCCGGGGCGTTGACTAGGTGGGGCCTCCGGCCGCAACCACAGCGCCAACGATCGCTGCTAACGGAGGGGAGCCTTGCCGGTGAGAGCCACTGATCTGAAGAACCACTGCCTGCGGTGCCTCCCTGAACCGCTTGACGGAGGACCCCGAGGGGCGGTGTGGTAGCGCGGACTGGGAGGGGGCGCTTGGCTCCTGCCCCCTCCCCAAGTCTTTTTGCCCTGGTGTGGCCTGAGATCGCCCCCGACATAGGCGGCCGTCTCCCCGGGTCCGGCGGAACTTTTTGCCTTTTGGTGACTCTTCCATTCTGGACCTTGTCCCACAATCCATTTGACCTGAAGACACGTCCTGCGGCCTGGTCCCTGAATGTGTGCAAGGGGACGGTATTGATTGGATCAAGATGGCGGCTTCACACAAAGCTGACTCAAGTGTTGCTGCTGATGCTATGCAGACAAAAACTGGTTTTCAGTTTGTACATTCTTCAGGATTTTTCCATCCAAGGCTGGTTGAGAGTTTGTAGAACGATGGCTTCAGATTTTCAACATAGTACTCTTCAACATTCTTCATAAATGTAACAATGTTAGACTCACTAGGAGAATGGCCGTTTCTATTTCCTTTCAAAATGCTGCCAACAATATTTTCTGAATGGAAGACACCATCTTGTAGCATAAAGGGCTGCGTCAAGGGTGGTATTGCCCAGAATGTCTTGTTTTCTAGTGCTCGTAATGACGAAGCCAGAACTGCCGAAAGAGATTCTGGTCCTGCCGCTACTTATTGGAGACATTGAACTATACTCTGGACCTGCCTGGCCTCGACCAAAATGGCGCCAGTATGGGAGCGACTTGCAACTCCTTATGACGTTCTAGTTACTTAGCCTTGACGTTATGGGGGATGTATGCGGTCTTTGTGCACATGGCGGGCGGGGAAGGGTACTGACTGGGAATACGGACAACCCTATTGATGTCGATTTTTTATTATTGATTATTGTATTAATAAAGCTTCGAAGTAATGTTACCCATGATACTCGCCCATGGTGTGCGTATGGACGATTTTATTGTAACTGATCCTGTTATACTTTCAATTAAAAAATCAACCTTCACTGATCCTGCAACCGTTTGTCACGTTTAGTTTTTTCAATTAAATGGCTCGCTTGTTACATACTCCTATACCCCTGGCTTTTGAAAGACACCATCTTGTAGAATAAAGGGCTGCGTCAAGGGTGGTATTGCCCAGCATGTCTTGTTTTCTAGTGCTCGTAATGGCGAAGCCAGAACAACCGAAAAGGATTCTGGTCCTGCCGCTACTTATTGGAGACATTGAACTATACTCTGGACCTGCCTGGCCTCGACCAAAATGGCGCCAGTATGGGAGCGACTTGCAACTCCTTATGACGTTCTAGTTACTTAGCCTTGACGTTATGGGGGATGTATGCGGTCTTTGTGCACATGGCGGGCGGGGAAGGGTACTGACTGGGAATACGGACAACCCTATTGATGTCGATTTTTCATTATTGATTATTGTATAAATAAAGCTTCTAAATAATGTTACCCATGATACTCGCCCATGGTGTGCGTATGGACGATTTCATTGTAACTGATCCTGTTATACTTTCAATTATAAAATCAACCTTCACTGATCCTGCAACCGTTTGTCACGTTTAGTTTTTTCAATTAAATGGCTCGCTTGTTACATACTCCTATACCCCTGGCTTTTGACCCTTTCCTACGCGCGGTCTGTACTACCGCCCTCGGGCGATCTATGTAATGAACAGACTACCATTGCTGAAACACAAGGGAATGCATCTCAGAGAGATAAGTCAAGTACGTGGTAGATAAAAACATTTTCGTGTTTATGCACGCTGATGTGCTTTGAACGTTGCCCCCCCCACCCTCATCATTTAGATTACCACCGCCCATTGCACAAAAGCGTACCGGGCGCTCCCCACGCAAAAAAAACTATTTTTTTCTTTTTTTTTTGCCCCGCGGGGCCCTTTTAAAGCCTCCACATCAAACTTAGGGGGTCAGGGAGGATCTACTATGCCCCCTTATGGTCATTTCCCCCTTTGTTTTGGCCTCCTCTTGTCTCTCGATCCTACCGAGAGACAAGATGGCGGCCGCTCCGGACTGTTTAGAATGTTGACAGACACCGGAGAGCCAATCAGCTTCGCTTCGCGAAGTTCCGTTACGCGTCAAGTACGCGAACCGGAGCGCTACCCGGAGCGCTGTCATAGATATATATTTTTTTTGGAACGTTAATTTATCAAAATCCACTGGAGCACATATATTGAGACCTAGCAAAGGCACATCGGGCTAACAGTCCCTACAATTTTGCCAAGTTTCGTGCAAATCCATTCAGCCGTTCGAGCTAAAAGTGAGGCCAACCGCCCTATGGAAATTAACATGGGAAAAACGTGTTTTGGGACCCCCCTTTTTTCTCGCCCCCCCTTTGACGAAACCCCCCCAAATTTCCAGGGGCTGCTAAGAAACAAACTGTTCCATTTTCCTGAAAATTTCAGCCAATTCCGTCCACAAACGCCAAAGTTATTAGACATAGAATTTTCAAAAATCCCATAGAGAAAAAATCCTTACTATATATACCTACTGGCAACCGCCAGTAGGTAATATATATATATATATATATATATATATATATATATATATATATATATATATATATATATATATATATATATATATATATATATATTATATATATATATATATATATACATGTGTATATATTTGATTTTAAATGTAGTCTTTCATTAATGTTGTAAATTATGTGTGGTATTGTTTGTTGAATTGATATGTTTTTTGTGATCTATTACAGCCCTGATGAAGTTGCAGGAGTGTTTTTTGGAAAGAAATGCAATGGCTGGATAGCACTTGTTGTAAAATTAATTTTGAAGACTAATAAGATAAAGCATCTCTTTACAAAACGTATGAGACTGGATTTGTTTTCCTGGTACACCTTCTTGCTTAAAGGATGAACTTTGACATATTCAGGTCTCATGCTCTGACAACAATGCAAGAGGCAAGTCAGTGTCACGTGTACCGAGTATGTGGCCTACATTCTTATCATACTTCGGGCAACATAGTATTGGGGGAGTCAAAAAATTAACAGAGAGCAGAGTCCAGCCAGCGGTAGGCTCTTGCAACAGAACAGACATTATTTTAGAATAGAATAAGGTGTCTTTAAGCTTCAATATAGTGTATTTCTTCAACACATGGAAGCTTTCCAACTTAGGGCCTGATTCTGATGCGGTTTGGAAAGCTTCCCGACCTAATGGGTTTGGGAATGGCTTCTGACTGAATCTGATCAGGAGAGTCCAAATGACCGAGTACGATGCATCTGAGGGCTTCCAGATACGATTTGGTTGGTCTCCCTTTGACTTCAATGGGAGACTTTGTTCCGACCAAGTGCATAGGTTCCCATTAAAGAAAGGGGTGGCTGGGGAAAATCGGACACCCTGTGGTGGGCACCCCCTGGAGCATGCCACAATACACTGCTGGTAAGGGTGGACCCATGGGCAGGGGCGGCTCCTTCATTAAGGCAGATGGGCATCACGACACTTCTTTCTTGCAGTGTGAGTACCAGAAACATAAAATGGTATTTTGAATACCATTTTATGTTTCTGCTGCTTGCACTGCGAGAAAGCAGAAGTGTATGCCTGGTTGGGGGCGGGCGGGTTTGGTGAGGAGTAAGAAGAAGGGAATGCCTGGTTGGGGCAGGCGGGTCAGGAGGTGTGGCTTGCCAAATGCTGTGGGCCCTGTCTGTTTGGTCGGCCTCATGTGCACTCTCTGCCTTTTCTCTTTGCTCCTTGCTGCATGCAGCCTTCATAGAGAAAATGGCCTCCCCATAGTCGCGGGGCTGGACGCCGCCCTCACCAATCACAATGCTGCCATTGCAGCGTTGAGATTGGGTTAGGGGAGGAATCGACTCCTGCCCTCCCCACATCTACCACAGAGCTGCGGCCGTCATCGCACCCGAACTACAATGCACCATCAACGCCACCTTCAAAACAGGCAGTTTCCTAGACGACTGGAAGCGCGCTGAAGAAGCCCACAGCTGACCCCACCCACCTCAAAAACTACCGCCCATCTCGCTCCTCTCCTTCGCAACCAAAGTTGCAGAAAAAACAGTCAACAGGGAACTGACTCGATTTATTGAAGAGAATGCCGTCCTCGACCTGTCACAATCTAAATTTCAAAGCAACCACAGCACCAAGACCACCCTACTCGCCGCCACAGATGACATCCGCACCCTCCTAGACCAGGGCCACTCCACAGCCCTCATCCTACTCGACCTATCAGGGGCCTTCAACACCATCTCCCACTGCATGCTAGTCACCAGTCTGCACAACGCCGGAATACAAGGAACAGCCCTGGACTGGATCTGATCATTCCTCACTGGAAGAAGCCAAAGGATAAGACTACCACACTTCCTCTCCGAACCCACAAAAATCGCCTGTGGAGTCCCATAGGGGTCATCACTGAGCCCAACCCTCTTTAACATCTACATGGCCCCCTCGCAGCCATCATCCGACAGCATGGCCTCACCATCGTATCCTATGCCGGCGACACTCAGCTCATCCTCTCCCTCACCAAAGACCCCACCACCTCCAAACTGAACTTCCACATAGGAATGCAAGACGTCACAGTTTGGATGACCAACAGCTGCCAAGAAGACAGAAGTCCTTGTCTTCGGAACCACCCCTTCAGCATTCACAGCACCTGGTGACCGACCGTCCTCGGAAGCCCATCTTACCTACCGTCAAAATCCTCGGCATTGTACTCGACTCATCACTCACCATTAACCGACAGGTCAATGCCATCACCTCCAGCTGCTTCAACAGCCTCTGCATCCCCGCAAGACCTTCGAATGGAACTTCAAATGGATCCTCCCTGGGTCACCCACGCACTTATTACCAGCTGACTGGACTATGGAAACACACTCTATGCTGGCATCAAGTCCCTACTCCGCAAACTCCAGACAATACAGAACACTGCCACAAGACTCGTCCTTGGCATTTCCCGGCACAAACACATCACCCAACACCTACGTAGCCTTCACTGGCTCCCCGTGGAGAAAAGAGTCACCTTCAAAATCCTCACTCACGCCTACAAATGCCTACACAACATCAGACCCAAATACCTCAATAACAGAATCAACTTTCACGTACCCAAAAGAAACCTCCGATCGTCCAACCTTGCACTGCCCGAAACCCGGCGCATCCACAGAACCAGAGCAGGCGGAATATTCTTCTCTCACATTGCAGCCAAGACCTGGAACAAGCTACCAGCAGACATCAGACTTGCCCTCTCCCTGAACACCTACAGGAAGACTGCCAATACCTGGCTCTTCGGCTAAACAGCTCTCTCTGGACCCCCCCCAGTGCCTTGAGACCCTCACGGGTGAGTCGCTCGCTTACAGTTCCCCTGATTGATTGATTGAGGCTGACTGTGGCTGCTTTCTGATGGGAAAACGCTGCGGGACCAGGCCAGGAGCACTGAGATGGCGCGGAGCGGGACCCAGCAAGGAACGTTTTTATTTTTTTAATTTTAATTAGAACTCCTTCCCCCCTCTCCCCCTCCGCTGTGGACCCCCCACGCGACCCCTTGACATAGAATGATGAGAAGGTGAGCGGTAGGTGTTCCGGTTTGGGTGTGTGTTTGAACATTCAAACCCTGAAATTCCCCAAAAATGATATGCAGCTGGTTCATCTGGACAGTTGCGTTACTGCCGCAGAAGAAACTGCTTTGCTAAAGACCAACTGGCTTTAAAAGCAATTGAGTGAAAGACAAGGAATACGAAATTAGCATCTGGTGTTCATTTGGGCGAAGGAGATGCGAAAGAACACCGAAGGCACAGAAGTGACTGACGAGGAAATGGAGATCTGATGTGCCCGGCACCCTGGATTGGGGTCAGCACCGCACAAGGAAACAGAAGGAGTTCTGCAGCCACTTGAGGCAATCTCAGGCAGTTTGTCGTGCAGGCAAAGCTGTTGCAACAGGAAAAGGACATGGGATAATAACCATGAAAAACAGCAAGACAAAAAATACGAGTTACTGTTCCTTCCAGCTCTCTCTCTTCGTAGTGCTTGCTACAGGTGCATTGCTCACCTAAACTGATCGGAGGCCTCCGCAGCCTTTAAGATTGGGCCCACTCCACCTGTAGTTCCCCTTTCTAAGGAAGTTCATAGGTACTGGACATCAATAATCAAAGTACATTTAAATGCCTTCCCTGAAGAGGGTGAGGGTGACAGAGAAGCGGGCATTGTAGAAGCTGTTAAATACATAATTATTTTTAATACTCTTAATTAATTCGAAAATGATTTAAAAAATACTCTTTCTAAACTTCAATGATTTCATTCTAGTGATTAATTCTTCAGTGGCGCGCGCAACACGCTGCCTGACTCAGTTTATAAAGGCGGACTTAATAAATGGAGTCGGGCAGCGCGTTGCGCGCGCCACAGAACAATAAGTAAAATTAAATCATTTCATTCTAGAATGATTTCATTTTAATCATGGTTAATTATTTAAAAGTAAACGGGAGCGCAGGACAGTAATTAACACAGGGTCGGATGTGATGAGGTGTTCTAAGTGCGTGCATGAATAACTAGAACATTTGGTGGTGTGTGAGCAATACAGCTCCAAATGTTTTCGATTTTCCATGCACACACTCTATACCTATTGCACTCCGCAGCGTGAGATTAAAATGCGTTTTAGTGGTGACCACAGCAATACTGCGAGAGTGCGCACATGAAAAACGAATGCATTTAGTGGATATCACACACCACCAAATGTTTTAGTTTTTTACTGACGCACTCGTCTTGGAAGAGGTGTCAGTTCGTCCAGGAAGACACATATAATTTATGACACTAGAACAGGGTATAGGGTAAGACACTTAACTGCACTCAATCTAATGAATCTTGGTCACGTTATATCTGGGGGTGCCAAGAACCTGAGGCCATATACCCCTAGGCCTCCAAAATCAGTGCCGAGGCACTGTACACAATTCAAAGAAATAGTTCGGCACACCATAAAATGTTCAATGAGCAATATCAGAGAGGTCAAAAAATATATCAGTAAGCCATTATGTATTCTTTTCTTTCTTTATTTTCAGTCTTCACAAAGTAGCCAACGCGTTTCGTCCAAAGGACTTCTTCAGGGCTACAAACAACAAATATACAAAAAATATACATATTTAGAAAGTGCTATATACAATTAAAATTGGCTTTATTTATACAACCTTTAAAAAAATGCAAGTCTAAAAGTACACTTCCATACAGAAGGGTGGCTTACTGACAACAATTAATTTACATTTCATTGAAAGGAAAGGAAAACACAACATGAACTGTTTATCACGATGCAAAAACAGGGTCTGAATGTGTTTTGTTATGGACATTTTGTTGGGAAAAACCATGGTACAGGACAAGAGTTCCAACATATATTCTATGTCCAAGCATACATATTGAGAATCTGAACAAGAGTGTCTCAAGAAGGTAAATCTGGCATTTTATATAATTGGAACAAGTATATGGCTAATGCATTTTGGGCCCGTGCTGCACCATATTAAAAACTGGTGCTACACCCGAATACGGATTCTAATGACGTTTATTATGCTAAAGACAAATGAAGATTCTTATGACATTAGTTGGGCTAAAGGAGAATAGGGTTAAAACATAGAAAGGTTGACTCTTACCGAATTGATGGGATGTAGTATAGTATACAGGATTTTATCAGTTGGAACAAATTTCTCCAGCTATTATGATGGCACCTGTCTCCAGATGCTGGGATGGCAGCTATCCTATTTGTAAGCAAGGAAGTGGTGTAAAAATCTCCTGCTCAGTGTTTAGAATATATATATAATCACAATTATAAGGGCGGGCATAAAACATACCTTTTATTTTTGTGGTAGATTGAACAGGTTTTTGAAAGATGAATATGTTCCAGCGCAAAGGGATATCAAATGCGCATCCGCACAGGTGATGAAAGTGTTCACCCTGGTGAAAGTAAGTTGCAGTGATGATAAAATCAAGACCCACAAGGGAAATATCATCAAATCTCATGTGACAACACGGGATGGAAGTTTTATTCACTTCCCAAAAAGAGTCTGATGATGGATGGCCCATCAATGTGCTATGAAACATGTGCATCTTTAACAGTGAATATGCACACGCAAGGAAAAGGATGTCAGTGATGTGAAACAGTACCACAAGGGAGAAAGCAACCTTGTGTATCTCCGCAAAGTGAAGAAATTATAATGTATATAACCAAGCTTCTATATTGGAGGCAAATATTTCTATGATTTATTAAAACTGTCTATGGTTTGTTAAACAAAGGAAATCCCTTGTGCTGGGCATGTACCTATATCATGCTGGCTGGTCTCTTGTATATCTAGACCATAAGTACTAGTTAACAGAAGAATAAAAATGCCTGCTGTAGTGAGGCAGAAATATATTAGAGAACCCAAAGGTATCCAATGGAGTATAGAGTGGCCAGAACGAAAGAGCCCCACATTTGCAGCTTCATTAAAAATTAGAGTACAAGTGCCCTCCCCAGAATTCACTTACTTCGCCAGGTTGGTCTTGCGTGTTGTCTCCTCGGGTGTCGTCTCGTAAAGTGGTTCGGGATAGACACCGTGCTACACCAGTTTAAATAACCCGCTAGATTGGTATCACCTGCTGTAAATTTACAACCTCGTCGCGTTTTACCCGAATGTGCGCTGCCGCCATATTGGAATGTGCAAGTTATATGTAAAATAATGCACCAATATAATGAAGAGGGCGAATCGACCCGAATAAATGTTCAGCAATGTTTTTTCATGAATTATATTGTGTTAGGGCGTGTTATCCAAGATCTGTTATATTTAAACGAGATGTTTGAGGTATGTATAGAATTTCAACGAAATAAATGCGGAAGCGGTACCCGTGTTTAAAAAACGGATAAGCCAAAAGATGCACGCTTAACCGGGTTTTGTGCGCCTTGTGCGTGGAGCTAAATGGTGTACAGCTCGTACACAACATATGGCTGAGATACCCGCCACCCCCTCTCAACACAATCCCCAAGGATGGGAAACCGGAAACAGTTCTGAAGTCTTTGGAAGACGGGAGGGAGTAACCCCCCCGGCCGTATTTATTAAAATATGAAACAAAATTAAAACATTAAATAAACAGTTTCATATTATGTACAATTTCATTACCACATTGCGATGTTTGGCTAACCTTAACAGATTCTCTAATACAAAGGTTCTCCTAGCCGAACTAACATCCTGCAAAACATTTACTTGAAATTTTGAAATTGTACATCCTAACGTTTAAGGGCCAACGGCAAGGTCGTAACCGGTGTCAAGATCCCTAACCCAGAAATATCGCCCTCACTTGTGAGGGGCGGCCCAGAGGCGTACCTCAAGTGCAATTACCAATTTCCCTTGACTTGACGGGGGCCCCAATAAAACTCGTCGCCACTTAGAGGTCGTACGAGGACTCGTGTGAGGTATCTAGAAGGTAGCGTAGACCTCCCCCCAAACCCCACACAACTTACCATATCTGCCGTCGCAGACGTCCTGGCCCCGGGAAATTCCCCAGGAGGGGGCTGTAACCCCTCCTACCCAGGAAGGGGCCTTGACCGCCTTTCCTCTTCTTTCGGCGACCCATCCTTAGAAGGGACCGCCTCCCCGTTGAGGGGCCAATGGCCACCTCCCCCGAGCGCTCCCATCCGTGCTGGGTGACGCCCACTCATAGGGATCTTCCAATTAGTGCTCACCGATCATGACCTTACCGCCCGACCAAAATAAATACGACAATGCTAACTAAATGACTAAACTAAAATACAGTAGCAACTATACTTTTATTAAAAGCATGCTTACCAATGAACACTAAAGCAGAATTTCTTTATTTGCAAAACACAAATCGACATTCTTTATTACATACTCAAAATCATCACGATAATACCACGACCTGTAAACGAAAATCAGAGTTGTCCATCAACTTTATTCAAAAACCACTTGCTGTCATCAGGGGCTGGTGGGTGGGTCAAAATTGGCTCTTCGTTCCGTCTCGAGCTCACGTGCAGCGAGGAGGTGCAGCTTCAGAGCACAGGAACAAGAGGATGCCTTCGGATCTTGCTTCTCCTTTTATCCGTCTTCAGGGCGGGCGTAAACCCGCCCCTGCCTGCCCCTAGGGCGTGGCCAGCCGCGTCAGTGTCTAGGCCAACCCACTCTAGGGCGGGAAAAGGCGCGCCCCGGCTACGCCGCTTCGGGCATACCAGCCGAGACTCGCCTCCCGCCCAAGATGGCTTCCCGGGGGGATCGTGGTACTCTGCCATACGTTCGGGGGGACCGAGTGGTCGCCCCTTTCCATATGGCTGAGATACCCGCCACACCCTCTCAACACAATCCCCAAGGATGGGAAACCGGAAACAGTTCTGAAGTCTTTGGAAGATGGGAGGGAGTAACCCCCCCGGCCGTATTTATTAAAATATGAAACAAAATTAAAACATTAAATAAACAGTTTCATATTATGTACAATTTCATTACCACATTGCGATGTTTGGCTAACCTTAACAGATTCTCTAATACAAAGGTTCTCCTAGCCGAACTAACATCCTGCAAAACATTTACTTGAAATTTTGAAATTGTACATCCTAACGTTTAAGGGCCAACGGCAAGGTTGTAACCGGTGTCAAGATCCCTAACCCAGAAATATGGCCCTCACTTGTGAGGGGCGGCCCAGAGGCGTACCTCAAGTGCAATTACCAATTTCCCTTGACTTGACGGGGGCCCCAATAAAACTCGTCGCCACTTAGAGGTCGTACGAGGACTCGTGTGAGGTATCTAGAAGGTAGCGTAGACCTCCCCCCAAACCCCACACAACTTACCATATCTGCCGTCGCAGACGTCCTGGCCCCGGGAAATTCCCCAGGAGGGGGCTGTAACCCCTCCTACCCAGGAAGGGGCCTTGACCGCCTTTCCTCTTCTTTCGGCGACCCATCCTTAGAAGGGACCGCCTCCCCGTTGAGGGGCCAATGGCCACCTCCCCCGAGCGCTCCCATCCGTGCTGGGTGACGCCCACTCATAGGGATCTTCCAATTAGTGCTCACCGATCATGACCTTACCACCACAGGCCGGATAGTTGACCGGCTATCCGGACCCCCCACAACACTCCTACCTAAAGGTCATGGTATAACGTTTTTAGCCATGCTAAGAAGTCTCCTATGAGTAACTCATTCCCCACCCGAGACAAATGCACTCCATCCCCCAAATACATACTGTCATCATTAATACACCCATGGGAAATAGCATGCAGTGTCTTGGAACGGAACAACCTACTCACTTTGTTATTAAGCTTCCTAACAGAATGATTTAGAGCAGGAACCGAAATAGCCCCCCGCCACACTTTTCGTGGGATCATATGGGACCATGCAATTGTGCACCCTGGAACTCTCCTCGCTAACCAACTTACAGTGGAAAGCATCGCCTCAAGAAGAAGTCGTCTACCAGTGGTGACCAAATCATTACCCCCAAGATGTACTATCACTACAGACGGCGGTGACCTCGTCCGCCCTAGCAAACCCTCAAAAAATGATTGAAACTGGTCAATACAGAGCCCGCCTCTTCCGTAGAAGGACACACTGTACCCGTATTCCCCAGCTACGTGAATCATATCACCTGCCTTGAATACATCTGCGGCACGCCTCACGTATGAGTGGCCCACAACCCACACCTCCTTTTTCACAGCCGGTGATGTCTGACCGCTGGCCCGGTGTAGGGTCGACTGCAAAGTCCGCCCCGCCTCGTAGGCTTGCGCAACTGAAAACCAAACAAAAACAAGAAGCGTGAGTACATTGCTACAGCTTCACAACATGTGCAACCGCACATACCTCTTATAACAATTGGAGGACCAACGCCCCACCCGTTTAACTTGTTCAACATCCAGACCCCTGGCTGTAGCTTCTGTAGCAGCCCCTATCCGAAAGGAATGGGTCCCAAACTCGCCCGGGTTCAAGCCCGCAGCGGCAATCGACATCGCAAGCACCCGCTGAAACTGAAACTTTGTCAGTGGGGTGGCGTCAGCGTGTCTCAACAAGGTCCCCCCCCATGATGCCACCCTTCGTGCTAAATAATCTTCTAGACACCTTACCGGGCACATGGAGGACCCGGGAATCCTGTGTATGATTACGCAGTCACCCATCCCACTTTGATCGGTCTTAGACCTGACAAATGAGACCGTCATCGTCTCCCCTCTGATCTGGACGTGCTCCTGGCACAATCCTCCTGTCACATCCTGCTTGTTCCTCGCCACTAATTCGCTTACCCGCATAGCCCCATGGAATGCCAGCGTAAAAGCGGCTCGGAATAACACTGTCTAAAACTGAGATGAACACGTAGCAGGGAGACTGGATAATAACTGGGCCAGCCTATCCAAACCTATCGGGCGCCTCTCATCTACTCTGCGACCCTCAAGGCGTTGCCACCCCCGTAGCGCTTTCTGTACAACGAAAGACGCTGTCGGGTCATGGATCCCGTGAGCCCTAGCAACAAAGGAAATGGCAGCCCGATGCCTCTGAGCCGTGGCCACCGATTTCCCGACCCGATGTAAGGACATCAGAAAATCCACCACCCACTCTTCCTGGCCCCAAAGCTCCTCCCTATCAGTCCCCAAAAAGGCCAAATAGGACCGGAACGCCCCTTCATATGCCTTCCTCGTCCTGGGTGCTAAACTCTCTCCCACGAGGTTACGAAGTTCGGGGCACCGAGAGACCAGAGAGCTTCGGGAAAGGGTGCCGGCTCCGGGTCCGCTGTGGGAAGGAAACCCCAGAAAGCCTGTATACGAACGAGACAGTGCATCAGCCGCCTGGTTCATTACCCCTGGGACATGTCTTGCTCTGAATAGCACATTCAATTGCATATAAAGTAAAACAATTTCCTTGAGCAGTCTCAAAATCCATTTGCATCGTGCTGCCTGACTATTGATACACTCGACCACGGTCATATTGTCAGACCAAAATACCACCGAGTGATCTCTGAACCCTTCGGGCCAAGTTCTCAGGGCCACTAAAATGGGGAAAAGTTCCAGGAAAGCAATGTTACTTGTCAGTCCACTGTCATGCCACCATGTCGGCCACTTTTGTGCAGACCATCTCGTGCCGAATATGGCACCGAAACCTATGCTCCCTGCCGAATCTGTCCACAGCCCCAGCTCCTCAGAGGACACGGCTGGTTTGTTCCAGACGACTCGACCATTGAAATCCGCCAGAAATGCCAACCAAATGCGCATGTCCTGGCGGACCTCTGCCGAGAGCCTTGTGCGATGATGGCACTCCTTCAGGCCGACCATGGTTTGAGCGATCGAACGGGAAAAGGGGCGGGCCATTGGTATAACCCTCAGGGCAAAATTCAACTGGCCAACTAACTGCTGTAATTGATGCAGCCTAACCTTAGGTTCCCTTATACACATCTGCAGGGATGTCCTGAACTTTGACACTTTGTCAGCTGGTAAACGAAAACAACCTTCTGCGGAGTCTAACTCGATCCCCAGAAACTCGAGGCACGTGGAAGGCCCCACAGTCTTACCTGGTGCCAATGGCACGCCAAACTGATTCATCAAGTCACAAAACTGTGCCAAAGCCTGCCCACATTCCGGGTCCCCGGCTGCCCCCAGGAACAAAAAATCATCCAGGTAATGCATCACATTTTGGAAACCTGTCTTCCTTGTGAAGACCCATTGTAGAAAACTACTGAATTTTTCGAAATAGGCACAAGATATAGAGCACCCCATCGGCATACACCTATCCATGTAATAATGACCCTGAAACATGAAACCTAAGAGACGCTGATCGTCTGGATGTACCGGGAGCAACCGGAACGCTGACTCGATATCAGATTTAGCCATCAGCGCCCCGGGCCCCAGGCGATTCAAAATGGCTACGGCCTCATCGAATGATGCGTACCGCACCGAACACACTTCCGGGTCTATCGCTTCGTTGACGGAGAGACCACGTGGGGCTGATAAATTATGTATCAGCCGAAACTCACCCGGGTCCTTCTTTGGGACCACACCTAAAGGGGAACAAACAAAATTAGGAACCGGTGGTACACTAAACGGACCGGCGACTCGACCTCGAGTAACCTCCTTCCTGATCTTATCCTGTACCACAGTCGTATGCTGAAAGACCGATAGCTGATTTTTACATTTCGATGCACCCTGAAAGTCCCCCACTGGGATGCGGAAACCATAAGAAAACCCGTTCCGCAACACCCCAGCAGAAGCACGATCCGGGTATTCACTGAGCCAAGGAATCATTGCCAAGGTATCAATCGGGGTAGGTAAAGGCGCCCCTCGGACTATGTTAGACCTGTTTGGCGCCTCCTCTACCCCCGTTATCACCCGTTTTGGCTCTGCACGTGGACTCAGGATGGGATGATTGCCCACACCCACTACATTCATGTCTAAATTTGCATGATCCCTGGGGCCTAGTACATTTACCCCTGTTGAAGTTCCAACAAACCCCCCTTTTTCCTGTGTTACCGGCAGGCTTCGAGTAATTGTCTGTACCCGCACCTGACCGAAAGGGCGTCCCCGCATACTGGCGGGAAGATTCGCCAACGATACTCCCCACTAATGGCAATTTTAACATACCAGTCTCCTTCATTTTGGACCATGACACAGAATCATAACAATCCCATGTTAAGTTTTTATCGTGTTCTTTAGCTTTTCTAAACAGGTTATCATAGCAGAACCAATGATTACCCTCGTGTGATACCGAGTACCCCATGATTCGCGATTGATAAATCGGCAATTCGGGTAACAGATCGGGCCTTCGCTCCCCCAAGATCGATGTAAAAACCCCCCACGCTTGGCCCCAATTGCCAATGTTTTCATTTACCTTAAAGGCGGCCATTTTTGCGCGCCAAACACTCGGATGCATGAGCTCCTTCTGGCCCTTGACATGCTCCATCTCATAGTGATCAGTAAGCAACGAGAATATGTTTACATACTCCCCTGCCCATATCTTTTCCTTAATAGCCAAAGGAACATGCTGACCCAATTTTTCCCTACGAGAGGGTGCCGACTCATCCCTCGCAATCGGCAATGGCCGCTTACCTGCACCGGACGTTGTCTCTGCTACTGAACCCGTCCCCTGCGGCTTCTCTACTGCTGCAGCCGGCGTGGACACCTTCGCTGCTTCCCGTGACTCACGCAGTTGCTTCATTAGCTCCTGCGCGTCGACAGCCGTGGCGCCCTCGCTACCTTTTCCCAACCACGCTGCCAATTGTGCTGCCAGCTCGGGCGGCATATCTTCCTCGGACACGGGGGTGACCACAACGGGAATCGGATTCCCTTCCTTCGGCACGGGAGTTGGTGCCTCGAGCGGGGCACTGGGACCCGGGATGTCTTCTCCCGCTGCTCCCCTCCTGGGCCTCTTGTTTTTCCCTCCCGGGGCTGCTCCCGCCAAAGGACGTTTCGGTCCCCCTTCCTCGTTCTTATCCACTCGCCTCTTTAGTTCGGTCATCTCCTTCATGAGAACGCGCAGCATCTGTTCAGTAGTCATGCGCTTTCCCGCCTTCTTCGGCATTCTCCAACAGAGTATCTGCAAAACAAACAAGAACGATTACAACGCTCAAAATTGGCTCTTCGTTCCGTCTCGAGCTCACGTGCAGCGAGGAGGTGCAGCTTCAGAGCACAGGAACAAGAGGATGCCTTCGGATCTTGCTTCTCCTTTTATCCGTCTTCAGGGCGGGCGTAAACCCGCCCCTGCCTGCCCCTAGGGCGTGGCCAGCCGCGTCAGTGTCTAGGCCAACCCACTCTAGGGCGGGAAAAGGCGCGCCCCGGCTACGCCGCTTCGGGCATACCAGCCGAGACTCGCCTCCCGCCCAAGATGGCTTCCCGGGGGGATCGTGGTACTCTGCCATACGTTCGGGGGGACCGAGTGGTCGCCCCTTTCCATTATCCAGTAAATCGAAACCGGGGCAGCAAGGTGAATGATCGATGTTTGTATGGGCGCCATTTTAGGTCGGGAAATGCGTGGGTCGGTGTAATCATCACGATATGTGAAGTGAAAGATTGTGTATACATTTCCAGGTCGTTTATGTGTCATTTATGGGGGATGGCATATTATTAGATCGCAAAATAGCTCAATCATTAGAGTAATGTTGGAAAAGAGGAGTTAGCACATTGTTTTAAATTAATACTGTTCAAGACAATGTAGGATGTGGCCAAAGGTGGAAAATAAATGAAGGCCAATTATTGAAATTCACATGACTCATTAAATCTGCTTACAACATTGGCAAAAACAGTGTTACAGCCATTTCCTTTTTGGAACTTCAATAACCAGTATAAGTAGACAAAAAAGCTTATTTTATCATACACAGAGGGTAGTGGCATAAAGGAATACACAGCTATAAAAATACAACAAAGAGGATGGTTTACAGGAGAAAGATGGATAATGATGGTGGATATGTTTATACAGTTTCTAGAATTTGTGCATTTATCTGAACCATATGAGGGGACTGAAGCAAGCCAACCGAGTATACACTTGAAGAACAGCTGTTATTACAGAAAGTGGTATAACTCATTGTTGATATTCAGTCCCTTTGAGATACTGCGAAGTCTACAAATCCATGTCGCTTCCCTTTGCCTGAGCATCTTAATTCTGTCTCCCCCTCTTGTAGGGGGTTGAACGTGATCTATCCCAAAGAAACAGATATTAGGTAGATGTGGATGGTTTTCCTGAATGTGTATAGACACTGGATATCTGTCGTCTTTGTTTCGTATGGCCCTCACGTGCTCCTGAATGCGGGTTTTAAGATTTCTAATACTGCTGCCCACATATATTTTATTGCATGCGCATACAATGATGTATACGGTGTGGGTAGTGTTGCAATTGATGAACGAGTTGATGGAAAACTCTCTTTCAGTATTGTACTTGAATTTGGACTTTCTGTGTAGACCAAATTCGCACATATTGCAGTTATTGCACGTGAAGAAACCATTGGGTTTCTCAGGAAGCCAGGCTAAGGAACTTTTTGTCTTTGCTTTTTGAACATAACTGGGGCAGAGCATGTTTTTTATGGTTTGTCCTCTCCGATATACAACTCTAGGTTTTTCAGTAATTGTCCCAGACGGTAATTTTGCAGATTGTAATAAATGCCAATTACGTCTCAAAATGTTGTATATATGTTGACTTTGTGAGTTATATTTGGTTATGAAAGGGACAGTCTCCATTTGTGGTGTAATTGCCTTGCTAGGCCTGGAGATTAGAGTGCTCTTCCTATCAACCTTTTGTATTTTTTGTTCTGCTTTTTTAATGCTCTCTTTAGAATAACCCCTCTTAGAAAAATTGGTTTTTATTTGATTTACATTTTCTTTGAAAGATTCCTCAAGACTACAGTTACGTCTGGCTCGTATCATTTCACCATAGGGAATGGCATTAATGGTACTCAGGGGATGTGCACTTTCAGCATGCAATAAACTATTGCATGAGGTGGGTTTTTTAAACATGGTGCTTTGTATTTTGTTGTCTTTATGGAACAGTTTTAGATCTAAAAATTCTATGCTTTCTCTGGAGTGAGCCATGGTTAGTTTTACATTGAATTTATTGTTATTCAAGTAAGATTGAAAGGCAATTAGGTCATCCACACTTCCATTCCAGATCAAGAGGATGTCATCTATGTATCTAGCATAGAAGATAATATTGTCCATCCATTGCATGGCTCCTGGTCCCCAGGCATGCTCCGTCTCGTACAGGCCCATAAAGAGACCTGCATAGGACGGAGCAAATCTGGATCCCATAGCTGTCCCACGTGTCTGTAGGAACCATGAACCGTCATGTAAAAATACATTCATGGTCAATACCATATATGCCATATCAAGTAACATAGCTGAATGATCTAGATGAGAGGCACTTCTTTTGTACAAGAAATGTTTCAAAGCCCTCATACCGTGGTCGATGTGAATACACGTATAAAGGCTTTCCACGTCCTTCGTGACGAACATGAGTTCCTCACTATCCCACTCAAAGTCTTCTAATTTACACAAAACGTCCCTACTGTCTTTGAGATACGCTGGTAAATTGCATACAATTGGTTGTAAAAAGTTGTCTATGTATTCGGACAAATGTTCCGTAGGACATCCGTTACCAGAGATAATGGGTCTTCCCGGAGGGAAGACCCCACCCTTATGTAACTTAGGTAGTATATATATACAAGGGTGTCTACTGTCTTTCGCCTGTAAGTACTTGTATTCTTTATCCGAAATTAGTCCAATTTCGTGCCATTCTCTTAATCTGACATTGATTGCATTCTCAATTTTGGAAATAGGACATTCTTTCAGTTGTTTGTAGCAAGAGTGGTCATTTAACTGTCTCTCTATTTCACCCAGGTAATCGTTAATGTCCATTAAAACAATGTTGCCACCCTTATCGGCTTCCCGTATGACTATCCCTTTATCATCCTGAAGGTTTTTTAGGAGGGCTTGGTCATTTTTTGATAGGTTATATTGGTGGATGCAATGAGAATGGCTACCATGGTTGTCCTCAAGACGGTACAATTCAAATGTGACTTTTTCCAAAAATTTGTCTAGATCTATGTCATGTACACCGGACGGTATGAATGTTGATTTGTTCCTAAGGCCACTGTCTATGGTGGTATCTTCACGAATATTGAGCAAATCGGCCATTTCTCTAATATCAACATTGAGGGCATCTTCATCTAAGGTGGCTAACAAATGAATACCATCTAGATCACTTATTGTTAACCCATGATCATCACACATGTTACTCAAATCATTAGTAGTGACAGACTGGTGTTCTGCAAAATATTTCTTTAATTTGAGTTTTCTCACAAATTTATACAAATCGACATGCAGGTCAACATAATTACAGTTTTTACTGATACAGAAATTCAAGCCTTTTTGCAAAATCATAGTTTCCTTGTCAGACAGTTTCCTAGAGGAAAAATTTACAATGTTTAGTTCGTTACCAGGGCAGACAACATTTGAGCATACTTCTGCTATTTCTTCGCCATTGTTTTGCTCTGCAGGCGAGTTTGAACTCCTGTTTTTCCGTTTCTGCCCACCCTGTCTGGTTCTACGTTTGAATTTTTTCTCTTGTTCCCTAGTCTGTAGCGTTGTACCTCCTTTAAAAAATGGGATGTTTGAGGAGTGGCCATTGAATTACTAGTGCCTTCTCCTGGGTCACTTTCTATAGATGAAAGGGAACTGTTGCTGGTGGAGATATCTAATGCTGTTACAGTGGGGTCTGAGACAACGGGCTTTGCAATTACGTCATCATATTTTTTAGCAAATGTAAAAACTCTGCCCCTCTCGTAATCGAGCTCGTCTCTCAGGATTTTTCTTTGTTTTTTGTCTTTAAGGTATATTTGATAATTTGTCAGTTCCTTCTTTAGAATTTCATAATTTTTTTCAGTATTGTCTTTCAGATTCATTTCCAAGATCTCCTTCTCTAGTTTGGCTATATCCTCTCTTATTTTTAATCCCTTTCTTTCAGCATTGGTTATCAATATCCGCATCATGCGAAATGAGGAATCGTATAGACCTTCCTCCCAATCTTCCAATAAATCACTGTCTAAATCCTCATAGTTTGGGAAAATTAAAATTCTTAGGCCGCGGGGTATTTTCTTGTTCTCCACATATTTTTTTAAAGTGGCCCCGTCCCACCATTTTCCTAATTCCTGTTTTTTCAACCTTTCTAATAGAATACATTTCTCCTTCAAGCCCTCATTTTTTTGGGTTTTGGTTTCTGTTGTCTTTTTAAGTGGACTTTTGCTTTTTTTAAAGAGTTCTCCCAACATTTCTTCACGGTTATCTTCAAAATTCATTATGTTTGCAAGTTTGACCTAGATGGTGCAAGTCTACCCAAATTAACAATTTATGACACTAGAACAGGGTATAGGGTAAGACACTTAACTGCACTCAATCTAATGAATCTTGGTCACGTTATATCTGGGGGTGCCAAGAACCTGAGGCCATATACCCCTAGGCCTCCAAAATCAGTGCCGAGGCACTGTACACAATTCAAAGAAATAGTTCGGCACACCATAAAATGTTCAATGAGCAATATCAGAGAGGTCAAAAAATATATCAGTAAGCCATTATGTATTCTTTTCTTTCTTTATTTTCAGTCTTCACAAAGTAGCCAACGCGTTTCGTCCAAAGGACTTCTTCAGGGCTACAAACAACAAATATACAAAAAATATACATATTTAGAAAGTGCTATATACAATTAAAATTGGCTTCATTTATACAACCTTTAAAAAAAATGCAAGTCTAAAAGTACACTTCCATACAGAAGGGTGGCTTACTGACAACAATTAATTTACATTTCATTGAAAGGAAAGGAAAACACAACATGAACTGTTTATCACGATGCAAAAACAGGGTCTGAATGTGTTTTGTTATGGACATTTCGTTGGGAAAAACCATGGTACAGGACAAGAGTTCCAACATATATTCTATGTCCAAGCATACATATTGAGAATCTGAACAAGAGTGTCTCAAGAAGGTAAATCTGGCATTTTATATAATTGGAACAAGTATATGGCTAATGCATAATAATGCATATAATTGTGATTATATATATATTCTAAACACTGAGCAGGAGATTTTTACACCACTTCCTTGCTTACAAATAGGATAGCTGCCATCCCAGCATCTGGAGACAGGTGCCATCATAATAGCTGGAGAAATTTGTTCCAACTGATAAAATCCTGTATACTATACTACATCCCATCAATTCGGTAAGAGTCAACCTTTCTATGTTTTAACCCTATTCTCCTTTAGCCCAACTAATGTCATAAGAATCTTCATTTGTCTTTAGCATAATAAACGTCATTAGAATCCGTATTCGGGTGTAGCACCAGTTTTTAATATGGTGCAGCACGGGCCCAAAATGCATTAGCCATATACTTGTTCCAATTATATAAAATGCCAGATTTACCTTCTTGAGACACTCTTGTTCAGATTCTCAATATGTATGCTTGGACATAGAATATATGTTGGAACTCTTGTCCTGTACCATGGTTTTTCCCAACGAAATGTCCATAACAAAACACATTCAGACCCTGTTTTTGCATCGTGATAAACAGTTCATGTTGTGTTTTCCTTTCCTTTCAATGAAATGTAAATTAATTTTTGTCAGGAAGACACATATAGCCTGAGGCCTGCCTGAGTTAATTACTATTGTAAAGTAAACTCCCATGTGAGTGTTTTTCCCTGCACATTGGGGGATCTTTATTTGTTTCGCTCCCTTGGGTCCGCCAGCATGGTGCTGCAGCCCCGTTGGCTGACGGGCCTCCATGTTTGCTAACGGGCCTAGTAGTAGTTGTGGAAATAAAATCATTGCGATTGACGGGTAAATGCAGGGAAGGAGATAGAAGATGAGGGAGTCAACGACAGGAGCGAGAGAAAAGAGACCCTCGCGTTCTGATGCTTGAGTAGTACTTCTGCCTAAAAATCAAGTGTTCCGAAGTGCTGACAGGGAACTTGGGGAAAAGAGGACATGAAAGGGAAGAAGGAAGGACAAAAAAGGAAGCGGAAGAGGCAGGATACTCTGATGTTGGTTGCTTGTCTAGCACTTATGCTAAGCATGGGCTGTTGCAAGGCGCTGAGGTAAAGCATAAGTGGAAAAGAGAGACCATGAGAGTGAAGGCAGGAATCATGTGAACAGCGACTGAGGATGGAAATAGGAACACGCATTGGCAATGCCAATGAACATGAGAACAAGCATTAGTAGTCATTGGAGGTCAGTCAGAGAGCAAGGGTTGTATAAGTTTGACAGAGCAGCCAACTAGAGCTGCCTTCCATCTCACTCCATTTCAATAGAGCACCACTTCTCTAGTTCTGTTCTTTTAATTGACATAGTGTGTTATCATGGTGCTTGTAGTCTCAGATGGACTGACACACTCTCTCTGGAGTTGTGTGTGAAACATGCTCCCTTTGTTATTTTAACATTGGTTTAACACCGAAGACAGATGCAAAATCCTGACGTGTGGTTTCAAATTGAGCTTTAAAACACATGCCTCCTCATAGGGTGCCCTACTGCCTTTTAATGTTTGTTCCGTGCTGTCTCATTGTGTCCAGTCCAACAAATCAAAGTAACTTGTAACTTGTATTTCCTTAGTAGATTTCATTTTAAAGGTATATCAATAAATAAGGAAATGTGTTAGGTACTCAGCATTCTTATCTCAAAGTCTGTTTTGAAGTTCTATGGTTATACTGAATGAGCAGCTACCTACATCATTATCATATGAAATCTCTTTATTGATGTCATAACTACACCTTCACAATTGTCTTTTAACCTTTGTGCTTTCTTAAATTTGCTTGAAAAAGCACAAATTTCTCACCCTTTTTTCAAAGTTTTCTCAGGGGAGAACCCCAAAAGCCCCCTTATGGCGGTCGAGCTTGCTCGGTCACCAAAGGTCACTCATTCAGAAATTTTATTCCCCACCACTTTCAAATGTCACCAGATGCCACTGCCCATGCCACTACCACTGCATCTGTTTTTTTGGCACCAGATGCCACTGCCGATTGGGAAGGCTCCGGGTGCAGGGGGGCCCACTACGGGCCCCCAAACTCTGATTAAGACTGCTGATTCGATTCGGACTGCATGATTTGGAAAGGCTGTCTGTAAGATCCTCAAAAGATTAAGATGAACGCAGGATTGGCGATAAAGTATAATCCAAGTTTATTCCTAGGTAAAGATGAACCCATCCAAACCACAGCCAGCCCCAGTATCTGCCCAGCATCAACTGAATGTAAACATTCCTGAACCTTGAGAACAGAGTTGGAACAGAATCATGGGTGATGTCATATGTTGCTATGGTACATGAGTTACAGGAGAATATCACATATCTTCCCCTCAAAATAGCAAAACAAAAGTTCAAGATACATAATCATTCAAATACATGGGTTTTCTTGTAATTCTAGAGGATGTGCGTAAGGTATCTAAAACAGCACTGTGACTCTTCTTTGAAACAGTAGGTACATCTAAATTCATTGGACCCGAAAACACAGAGATCCTATTGAGGTTCCACATCCTATGATCTTGGATACTTACAGCATTTTTAAACACTTTGATAACCCTTATAGGATTCAAAAATGTAACTTTTGAACCAGGAAGTTTGATAACTACAAAATCCCCAACTCTCACTACAGTATTCTTTGTTGATTTCCTGCAATCAAAAGATGCTTTTCTTTTTTGACACTCATGCTTTTCTTTCAAATGCCACTCTGGCTCATTTAAAGGAGTCTTAGAAACAGACTCACCCACATCTCTCACCCAAGAAGGCTCAACAAGGGTACTGGGAACCCTACCTTTGAAAAGATAGAAAGGAGACTTTCCAGTAGAGGTGTGTGGAGTAGGCATGGGCGGAAAATCCGTTCCGCTCGCGGATTTTGCGGATTTTCGGGAAATCCGCAATCCGCGAGATTCGCGAATCTCCCGCAAAATCCGCAAATCCGCGAGCAGCGGATTTTGCTCGCACTGCTCGCACTGTTCGCGTGAGTTCGCGTGAGCTCGCGCCCCGCGAATAAGTGCAAAATTGCAGAAATACGATTTTAGCAAAACTGAAAGTAACTACTTACCAGGTTCAAAAGTTCAGGCTCATCATTAGTAGCCATTTCCTGTAGTGCTTCCTGAGGGGCCCCTCCAGAGTTCAGTTGCCAGTTGAAACTATTATGTGACCCTGCTCTGAACCTCAGAATAGTTACACATATGCCACAAAGGTCCTGAATTACAGCTAAGGGAGACAAGCAGGAGCCAGGCTGGAAGTTAAAATCCATTAATCAGCCCCTAATTCATTATTGTCAGTTGGGGCAGGGCAGGTGTTGTAACTAATTTTGCAACAATGAAAGCACTTAGCAAGTGCAAAAGATCACTAATCAGGGCGCACTAAGGAAGCAGGTGCCAGCTAAAAAAATATTCTGTGACACATTAATCAGCCCCAAATTAATTCAGGTCACTTGAGGCAGGGAAGGTGTGCTTTGCTTTGCCGAAAATAATGTACACTGGACAACCAGAGGGTGTGGTGATGAAACAGAGGGTGGCATGGGTGGGCCAGAGGGTGGCATGAGTAGTCAGAGAGTGGCAGTGGTGACAGAGAGTGGCAGTGATGAAGAAGAGTGTCCCAAACAGGCTGGACACGTAGAAACAACAAGTTCGCGAAACTTGCGACCCGACAGGTAAGTTCGCAATTTGCGAAAGTGTACAAAACCCTCGCGAACTGGCAGAAACACGGGCGAACACAAAAAAAAAAAAATCCGCAAATTCGCGGGAATTCGCGGATTTTGCGGATTGCGAATCCGCAAATCCGCAAAATTCGCGAACGCGAGATCCGCAAAATTCGCTCATGCTTAGTGTGGAGTCAGTCTATAAGTCTCAACTCTTCTAAGAACTTCTTGCTTCCAATTAAGACCCGAAGACTTAGCCCATGAGAGTGTTTCCTTTAACACTCTATTAAACCTTTCAATCATTCCATTAGTTTCTGGATGATAGAGCGAGCATTTTATTGTGACAAATACCTCTATTCTTCAAGAAACACTCCATTTGCTTTGAGACTAATTGTACTCCATTATCTGTGAGAATATAGTCTGGATATCCCTCTCTAGCTATGAGAGAGTCCAAGAACTTTATAACTTGAGAGGTCTCATTATTAGGTGTGAAATGGTTCCCAGGCCATCTAAAGTACAAGTCTAAAAGAACAAAAATAAAAGTTTGTTGACCATCATGATGAACAGAACCTACAATATCGAAAGCAATAGTACTACAAGGTTTCTTAGGAAGTTCTCTGATCACCATAGGTTGAACCCTCACAACTTTAGACTTATCACTATGGGCACATACCAAACATTCCCTGACAACTCTCTCAATTAGTATATCCATTCCTGGACACCAGTAACAAGCACATAGTCTCTCTTTAGTTTTAGATGATCCAGAGTGTGACTTATGTGCAAAGTTAATTAACTTTCCACGAAGCTCAGAGGGAGGCACAAGTTTGGTACCACGTAACAACAAACCGTCACAAATTGCTAACTCATCCTTGACACTCCAAAACTTGGAAACCTCACTAGAGCAATTTGTTTTACTCTTCCAACCCTTGTGAATAAGAGAAACAACCTCTGATAAAACAAAATCTGAAGACAATAAGACCTTCCATTGCTCTTGACTAATAATCTCTTCATCAACAAAACAAACATGAACCTCAGGACCATCCCACTCATCTAGGGAACCTCATCATGACAATCATTTACCAACCTAGAGAGTGTGTCTGCAACACTATTGTCAAAACCTGGGATATACCTAGTATCAAAATCATACTCTTGCAAAGCAATGACCCATTTGGTGATCCTGCTTGAGATAAGATCAATACCCTTCTTTGAGAATGTCTCACATAAAGGCTTGTGATCAGTCCTCACTATGAATTTAGTACCCCATAGGAATTTTTTTAACTTTCTAATGGCCCAAAAAACAGCCAGAGCTTCACGCTCAATAACAGAGTACGGAGACTCAGGATCTATTAGTCCACGTGATGCAAACATAATAGTACATTACAAAAAACAATTTGATGGACAGAATGTAGATCAATGTCTTACATTCACCCCAGTACAAGGATCTGGGCCTAAATCCATCGTTTTTTGCACTCCACACCACCCTGGGTCAGATAATGGCTTTATGCAAATCAGCTCTGACCCTGTGCCCCATGGGAACAGTCCGGTCCGGTCCTCGGATGCTTGATTCCGTTCTGGGAAGGACATGGCTTTTGTAGTTCGGAGTGGACTGTTCCCATGGGGCACAGGGTCAGAGCTGATTTGCATATCGCCATTGTCTAATCCAGGGTGGTGTGGAGTGCAAAAAAACGATGGATTTGGGCCCAGATCTTTGGACTGGGGTGAGTGTGTGACATTGATCCACATTCGGTCCATCACCTGTTGTGTTTGCATATTCCGCCCTAAGTGCGCTGGGGATGCCCAGACGTGGGTCCCAGGCACTCCACACCACTGGAGTCAAGCTAGCCGGGCTGATGAGAGGTGTTACCTCGAAACCGGTCCGGTCCTCGGATGCTTGATTCCGTTCTGGGAAGGACATGGCTTTTGTAGTTCGGACTGGACTGTTCCCATGGGGCACAGGGTCAGAGCTGATTTGCATATCGCCATTGTCTAATCCAGGGTGGTGTGGAGTGCAAAAAAACGATGGATTTGGGCCCAGATCTTTGGACTGGGGTGAGTGTGTGACATTGATCCACATTCGGTCCATCACCTGTTGTGTTTGCATATTCCGCCCTAAGTGCGCTGGGGATGCCCAGACGTGGGTCCCAGGCACTCCACACCACTGGAGTCAAGCTAGCCGGGCTGATGAGAGGTGTTACCTCGAAACCGGTCCGGTCCTCGGATGCTTGATTCCGTTCTGGGAAAGACATGGCTTTTGTAGTTCGGACTGGACTGTTCCCATGGGGCACAGGGTCAGAGCTGATTTGCATATCGCCATTGTCTAATCCAGGGTGGTGTGGAGTGCAAAAAAACGATGGATTTGGGCCCAGATCTTTGGACTGGGGTGAGTGTGTGACATTGATCCACATTCGGTCCATCACCTGTTGTGTTTGCATATTCCGCCCTAAGTGCGCTGGGGATGCCCAGACGTGGGTCCCAGGCACTCCACACCACTGGAGTCAAGCTAGCCGGGCTGATGAGAGGTGTTACCTCGAAACCGGTCCGGTCCTCGGATGCTTGATTCCGTTCTGGGAAGGACATGGCTTTTGTAGTTCGGACTGGACTGTTCCCATGGGGCACAGGGTCAGAGCTGATTTGCATATCGCCATTGTCTAATCCAGGGTGGTGTGGAGTGCAAAAAAACGATGGATTTTGGCCCAGATCTTTGGACTGGGGTGAGTGTGTGACATTGATCCACATTCGGTCCATCACCTGTTGTGTTTGCATATTCCGCCCTAAGTGCACTGGGGATGCCCAGACGTGGGTCCCAGGCACTCCACACCACTGGAGTCAAGCTAGCCGGGCTGATGAGAGGTGTTACCTCGAAACCGGTCCGGTCCTCGGATGCTTGATTCCGTTCTGGGAAGGACATGGCTTTTGTAGTTCGGACTGGACTGTTCCCATGGGGCACAAGGTCAGAGCTGATTTGCATATCGCCATTGTCTAATCCAGGGTGGTGTGGAGTGCAAAAAAACGATGGATTTGGGCCCAGATCTTTGGACTGGGGTGAGTGTGTGACATTGATCCACATTCGGTCCATCACCTGTTGTGTTTGCAAACATAATAGTAGACATACCATCCTTACCTTCTTGTTGGAGTACAGCCCCTAATCCTTTTAGACTTGCATCAGTGGTAACAACAGAAGTTCTGCAAGGGTTGAAACTCGTTAAAGCAGGAGGTGATTTTAGTTTTTCTTTGATGGAATTAAACTCTGTATCACAATAAGTACTCCACTTAAACTCACAACCCTTCTTTAATAAACTTCTCATATTAGCAGCCAACTCTGCAAACCCCTCAACAAATTTGTTGTAGTATTCAACCATACCAAAAACTTGGCTAGTTCTTCTTTGCAAGTTGGGGGTGGCATTTGAGTTATAATATCAATGTTATGTTATGTTACTTGTTTTGTAGAGCGCAACAGCTGCCCCAGCAACGGGGCGTCCCGGCGCTAGAACCGTAACACAATCAACTGGATGAGAAAAGAGGGGTCTACGGAGCGGGAAATAGATGGGTTTTAATCGCTCTTCGGAAGGCTAGCAAATCATCCATGCAGCGGATGTGGAGAGGGAGGGAGTTCCACAACTTGGCCCCCAAGAGCTTGAAGGAGCGACCTCCGATGCGACAAAATTTCGTCTGGGGTATTAGAGCTAGATGTTGCCCCAAAGACCGGAGGTTCCTTTTGGGTTTATAGGGGGTCATCAGAGGACGGAGCAGCTCTGGGCCTTCATTCTTCAGGATCTTAAAGGCAAATAAGAGGGCCTTGAACTGTATACGGGCTTCTATGGGCAGCCAGTGAAGTCTGTACATAGTCGCTCTTACTGAGCATCTTCTAGGAAGGCCTACTATCGCTCTAGCTGCCGAGTTCTGGATTCGTTGGAATCTTTTTATCTCCGCTTTATTGGCTCCAAGCAACAGGACGCTCGCATAGTCCAGTCTTGACAGGATAGTAGACTGTACTATGAGTTGTCGTGTCTTGGAATCGAAATAGCCTAGGATGGGGTATAGGCTTCTCAGTAGTCCAATGCAGGTTGCGGCGACTTTTTTAGTGTGTGATTGGAAGCTCAGGGTCGAGTCCAGCCACACCCCCAGATTTTTTACTAGGTTTTTTGGAGGGGGTGCTGGGCCCAGGGACTGCGGCCACCATGAATCGTTCCAGTAGTTGCTGTTTTTCCCCATTATTAAAACCTCGGTTTTGCCACCGTTCAGTTGGAGGCAATTTGCTGTCATCCATTTGGCGACGGCAGACAGTCCGTCCCTGAAGTTGGTGGCCTCCGGGGAGGGGGCCTCACTAAGGCTGATGACTAGCTGAGTGTCGTCAGCATACGACACCATTGTGAGGCCCCATCTCTTAGCAACCTCCGCCAAAGGTTGCATATATAGATTAAATAGGGAGGGACTGAGAGCTGAGCCCTGTGGGACCCCTTGTCCTATGTCTTGGGGTTTGGAGATAAACGGAGGGGCAGATACCCTGAATGATCTACTGGTAAGGAAGGACCGAAACCATTGGAGCGCTGAGTCCACGATTCCTATATCTTCCAGGCGTTTTAGTAGGATGGCATGGGACACCGTGTCAAAGGCCGCGCTAAGGTCAAGCAGTATCAGCGCGGCACTTTTACCAGTGTCCATGATTTCCCGCAGACTCTCAGTGGAGGTGAGGAGCGCGGATTCCGTACTATGGCCCGGCCTGAAGCCATGTTGGGAGGGGTCCAGGATGTTATTTTCCGCCATATACTCACTGAGTATTTTATTCGCGTGGGCTTCTGCTAATTTAGCGACCCAGGGTAGCAGTGAGACAGGCCGGTAGTTCTCTGGTTTGGCGGGGTCTAGGGAGGGTTTTTTTATAATCGGGGTAACCCAGGCCTGTTTCCAGCAGATGGGTACCGTGGCCATAGCAAATGATAGATTCAGAATTGCGGTAAGGGGTGGGAGGAAGAGTTCCAAGGCTCCTAGAAAGTGACTAGGTCTCATTGGGTCTGTGGGTGCACCCGACTTCACCTTCCTACAGAGTTTGCCAAGTTCATCGCTGGAGATGGCGGGTAGGCAAGTGAGTCTTGCCTCTCCAAAGGTGGCGTTAGGAGAGTCAACGTCTCCTGGGATGTCTTGGGTGAAGGTGTTGTAAATTTTCTTCACCTTGTCTGTGAAGAAGGTAGCTAGATCTTCACATTGTTGCGTGGAGGTGATATGATTGGCCGGTTTGGCTCCGTTCTGTATTTTTTGCACTATTTGAAAGATAGTTTTTGTGGGGTTTGAGCTGGATTCTATTTCAGAGGCGTAGTAGGCAGCACGGGCTGTCCGAATTGCCTTGTGGTATGATTTCAGCGAAGTTAGGTATAAGATTTTGTCATCCTGCTTATATTCCTTCCTCCATTGCCGTTCTATTTTCTTACATGCTTTCCTCATTTTTTTCAGGCTATCGTCAAACCAAGGGTTGGGAGGAGTACTACGTCCTTTAGTCCACTTGGCTGGTATGATAGTATCCAGCCCTTTGGTGATCCAATCCTGGAAAGACGCGTAAGATTTATCTATGTCGTCTGTGGTCTCCAGGGTCGGTAGCCCCAGACTGGCCGCCAGGTCACCTTGTCGGAGCTTATGCCAGGGTCTTTTTAAACAGGAGGTGGGTAATTTTTTCTTGGGAGGGGAGTTGTTCGGAATGGAGAGGGTTATTAATGAGTGATCCGTCCATGCCATAGGTTTAGGGTCATCCGTTTTGGCCTCAGGGATGTTAGTAAATACAGGGTCAAGTAGGTGTCCTGCTACATGTGTGGGAGATTTGACCAGCTGGGTTAGTTGCAAGGCGGCTAAGTCCGCGATAAAGTTGCTAATTTTAGCATCTGTTCCATTGTCTAAGTGGAGATTGAGATCTCCTAAAATCGTGAAATTAGTCGATTAGTCAATGAGACTTGACTTTGTAGTGATACCATATCGTGAGATAGTGTGCCCTAAATAGTGAATTGACGAGGTACCAAATTTGCATTTTTCAGATTTGATAGTGAGATTGGCATTACCCAACTAACCCAAAACATTATAAAGGTACCTTTCATGTTATTCATGGCTTTTGGCACATACCAGAATATCATCCTGGTAAACACAGCAGCCTTTACAACCCTCCAATGTTTTTCCAATATTCGTTGTAAAACAGCTGCTGCTGATACAAGCCCAAAAGGCATGCGCACAAACCTAAATGAACCAAACGGGGTAATGAATGAAGTGAAATCCCTGGAGGCTTCATCCAATTCAATCTGATGATAGGCTGAAGTTAAGTCGATGGTGCTAAACACCTTAGCCCCATCCAACAACGTTAGCAACTCAGAGATATTGGGCAGGGGATATCTGTCCACAACCACACACTTGTTTAACTGCCTCAAGTCCACGCATAGACGAAGAGACCCATCAGACTTGCGGGCTGCTACAACTGGAGAAAGCCAATCAGTTGCTGTTACCTCCTCAATGATGCCTCCATCTTTCAGTTTACACAGTTCTCTTTTCATTTCTTCCCTACCTACTAAAGGGACATTTCTTGCTTTACAACAATATGGTTGTGAGTTAGAACGAAGTGGTATTTTCAGCTTAAAATCTTTGAGACATCCTAAACTATTCTTGAAAACATGAGGAAATGTTTTTTTGACTTCACACTCTAACAAACTGTCGGTGGATATGTCAATGGTTTGAACAATCTCTTTAAATTTGATGGGACAATCACTACTAGATCCAACATTACCCCCAAATCACCCTGGTGGAACCAACTTATGATACTGTCAACATTTAAGGAAACATAAACCTTCCCTGAAACATAGCACCCTTTTGTATACAATGAGCCCATTGAAGTAACCCTTTAGGGGAACGATTTCTCCACCATATGCTAAAGAACGAATGTCCGGCTTGTGAAGAACAACCTTGTGAGAAAACTTAGATTCAAAGAAACTTCTAGAAATAGTGATTCAAATAAAACTCTTGTTGACTCACTTTCAACCAGAATTGAATCTAAAGGACAAGATGTAACTTCTCCATGGGACACAACCTGAACCACAATTTGTCCACAGACAAAATCCTCCTCCAAAATTTCTGTTTCAACAGATTTTACATTAGAAGAACTATTCTTTGTTTTGCATACAACAGAAAGTTGACCCTTCTTTTTGCACTTCGAGCAAATGACATTCAAAGCAGGGCGTTTACTGTCGCTGGCCAAATGACCCACTTTGTCACATCTAAAACATCTTGGGACAAAAGTTTTTTTTTTTAGATTTAACAGAAGGATATGATTTAGTAGTAGTAGGTTTTTCAGGTTCTTTAACGACTTGAATTGAAACTTGTTTATCTTTATTCAAGGTGTCTACACACTTGAGGGAATGTTCAACTCTCTTAGCAACCTGAAGAACTTCATCCAACTAGGGTTCGTTCCTCAACCATAGTTCATCTCTTACTCTTTCAATGTTACACCCAAACATAAATTGGTTACTTATCCTCTCATCACATAAATTCCCAAACTTACAAGAGGAGGCAAGTTTCCTTAATTGAGTAACATACCCCTCAACAGTTTCGCCTTCATCTTGCTTATTTTTTTGCAAACTGGCACCTTTCTAGTATTGTGCTGATTTTGGGTAAGTAGTGTTTATTAAGGCGCTCGGGTTTGATCCATCAGTTTCACAGCGCTGTGAAGCCCTGCACGAATCTTTACTGGTGATTGGAATATCGGTAGTCATTTCATCTCTGTCTGGAATCTTTACTGGTGATTGGAATATCGGTAGTCATTTCATCTCTGTCTGGAATCTTTACTGGTGATTGGAATATCGGTAGTCATTTCATCTCTGTCTGGAATCTTTACTGGTGATTGGAATATCGGTAGTCATTTCATCTCTGTCTGACTTGGGCCCTTATTGCCAGTGACCCCTGTTTGGTGAGATAACCTTCGTGGAATCAGCCCGACTGTCTGAGGACTTACTGTTTGATCCAGCTCCCGTTTCCTGCTACAGGAGTAGCGCATCACACCTTCAGAAGCCCGCAGCGCGACTGGGAGAAGGGGGCCGCAGAGGAGGACGAGGCGCCGGCCCCAGGACTGCGAGGACCAGCATTCACCATCTCCAGCTGGTCCTCTTCCTGTGAGAGCCGCGCCCCCTTCCAGTGCCCCACCCCCAGCGAAGCGCAATAACTTCTCGCGGCACCCGCTGCGCGGGTGCCACTCGTGGAATCAGCCCGACTGTCTGAGGACTTACTGTTTGATCCAGCTCCCGTTTCCTGCTACAGGAGTAGCGCATCACACCTTCAGAAGCCCGCAGCGCGACTGGGAGAAGGGGGCCGCAGAGGAGGACGAGGCGCCGGCCCCAGGACTGCGAGGACCAGCATTCACCATCTCCAGCTGGTCCTCTTCCTGTGAGAGCCGCGCCCCCTTCCAGTGCCCCGCCCCCAGCGAAGCGCAATAACTTCTCGCGGCACCCGCTGCGCGGGTGCCACTCGTGGAATCAGCCCGACTGTCTGAGGACTTACTGTTTGATCCAGCTCCCGTTTCCTGCTACAGGAGTAGCGCATCACACCTTCAGAAGCCCGCAGCGCGACTGGGAGAAGGGGGCCGCAGAGGAGGACGAGGCGCCGGCCCCAGGACTGCGAGGACCAGCATTCACCATCTCCAGCTGGTCCTCTTCCTGTGAGAGCCGCGCCCCCTTCCAGTGCCCCGCCCCCAGCGAAGCGCAATAACTTCTCACGGCACCCGCTGCGCGGGACGCGCGCGGGACGTAGCCCGGGGCGAAGCCCGGGCCAAGGGCGGGCCCGTTGTTGCCCGTTAGAGCCCGATAGAGACCGGACCGGGCCATCTCTCTGACATCAACGAACCGGCAATAAACAACATGCCGCCAAAAACCAGAAGCACCTCCAAACCCAAACCGAAATCCAAACACGCGCAGGAGGTAGCTCAGGTAACAGGCCCCATCGACCTATTCATATCGCGGGTACATGAAACAATAGACCAAAGCATAGCCTTGATGGAAAAGAGAGTCTCTATGGACCTCATGAGCGCAAAAGCTAAGCGCTCATCTCTCGGCGCCATAGCGAACGCTGCATCCCCAATTAATCCAACCTCCCAAAATAGCTCACTTCTAGTGCTCCTTCCAACCACTGAACTTAACACCGTACCATCAGTAGTAGATCTGTCAGTTACGCACTCTGAGTCGGATCCCTCATTGGCATCAGATGACTTGGAAGCAACCCCAGAGCTAGTTGGTTGTCACACGCAAGAAGACACCCAAATTTCCAACACTTTATCCCAATATGGTGAGAAAGAAAAGGAAACATCGGAAACCCGACTTTCACTCAGAGGTGAAACACAAAGTGCACCAACGACCAATCCAGATTCTCCATGCTCCAATAGCATATTGCACATTCCCGACTGCACCCTCCCGCACAAGCCAATTTCCAGCAACAGCAACGCAGCCGAGCAATGCAAGACCTGCAGAATTACGTCACAAGTGCTAACCACTACAAAAGACTTACTTTACCAATACCTTAAACCTATCCAGTTGAGCGTAAGAAACCTCGAGGCCCAACTAACAATAATATCAGCTACTCTTTTAGATACAAACACCAGGATAGACGTAAAGGGCCAGCGAAATACTATACACCCACCAAAAAAGCAAACTCAAAAACATACTCAGAAAGCAGCAAATCCTACAAATGCAACAGCTATAATACAAAAGAACCCCAATTCACTGTCTGTTATACCCAAACCAACAGAATACACATCTCACCCCCAGCAGGACAAACCACCGCAACAGAAGACAACACAAAAAGTGCAGCAGGCAGATAATAAAGGGAAGGCCACGGTACGAACCCCATGTCCAGCACAAGTTTTAGACCCTAGTAGGGTCCCCCAGGAGAAACCTGATTCCCAGCTCACGAACTCCCCACCCCCTCAAAAAACACTCAATAACGTAACGGAAACAGCCCAGAAAAAATACCCAGCAGTGAGACGCCCTGCCCATTTGCCCCCCGAAGCTACTCCATACACAATAGTTCTAACAGGAGTACCCGAGTTAGTAGATGACACCCCAGAAACTGCTTGGTCACTTAAAAACAAGGCCATGCAGTGGCTTAGCATAAATAGACCTCTTGAATCCCATCTATCAGGAGGAATTACGTCAGCTCGTAGGGTAGCCTGGATAGGCAAAACCAGGAAAACAACACGCGGTGACTGCATTATAGTAACTTGCAAAGATCCCGCAACGGTTGACTATATATGTGCCTGGCCACAACTCGAGAAAAAAGGGGGAATAGACACTCGTCACCTTTCCTTCTTTTATCCCCCAATGAAACATCAACACAACCCCCCACCATGGGAATGGCATCATCATCACAAAGGCCCACGGAACCAGGACCCATGGCGTCAAACACCATGGACCCGGAGGGATTTCCCACCCGAATACCTTGATAGGGGGGGGTTAAGAGAAAGGTATGTCGATAGCCAAATTCCATACTGGCAGGACAGATCTTACCCAACATATGAGGGGTGGCAGGGTTTTCCGACCCAAAACCGTTACGAGTGTCTCGACATGGTCGATTGACCATCCACCATTAATCTTAAACAACCCAAAGCTGCCTCCTCACATCCAGCCGACGTCTTACAATCGTTAGTTCCTGACACACACCAAATAACTCCTTTCAAACAGCCTGAAATAACAGAGACCCGAATGACCCAATATAACAATCTGTCTATCCTTTCGGCTTCAATGAATCTGGCCGCGAACAAAGGGTCACTCACAGTACAAACCCCAACCACTGAAATCTCGATCAACAGTAAAACAGCACGTGTAACCTCGACAGTCAATAAGGCCACGACCATAGGCATAGTTTTCTGGAACGTTGCAGGCCTGACCGGAAAAATAACATGCCCTCAATGGTTGGAAATCGCACGAAGCCACCAAATCTTGTGCCTACAAGAGACTTGGCTTCTATCCCCCCTCCATCTAGCGGGATACAAAACCTTCTTTACCCAAGCAACGCCAAGCACAATGGGGAGACCAAAAGGCGGCCTCTTGATTTATATTTCCAACACCTTAGCAGTTAAGGTAAAAATCACGAAAGAAACACCAACTTTTCAAGTCATTCAGATCACGCACCATAACACCGCATCAAAGAACGTTCACATCCTCATAAATTATTACAATAACATAGGCACACAGGATTGTTGTAAAAACTTGGACGAAATGGCAGCCCACATATCAACACTCCAAAACTCGAATTTGAGCGAGTCAATAAAATATATTTGGGGTGGTGATTTTAACCATCACATATGTCCAAATCACAAAAACGGGACCTGTGGCCTACAATCCGAAACTGGCAATCCGATTCCCCATTTTGCTCATACCCAAAGTGGAAATAAGCTGAACGAAATAGTATTTAGTCTGGACCTTGACTTTGTAAACGAGCTAGTGCACCCAGCCCAGGAATTCCGACCCACTTTCCATGGGCGAGGTAGCACATCCACTATTGACTTTATCCTAGCCTCCATCACCAGTAAGAACTCGCTAATTAACTATAAAGTAGGGTCTTGCCCGATCAGCGATCACTATCCCCTAAGTGTGGAGATTATTCTGGAGAAACCAGGTCCTTCTATAACAAAAATCAGTCCTCTTGACCAACAAACAATATCACTGAGGAAAAGAAATGGGTTTGCAATTAAATGGGCCAAAGTTGATCCTGAGGTGACCTCGCAAAGAATATTCGAAAAAACGTACCCCTGGTTAAGGGACTGTCTCTCCGCAGAGGCTTCGCCTGAATTAATTATTACTTCCTTCCATAACATTCAAGGGACAATAAGAGATGAGCTAGTTAAACAAAGGTCAAACAAACCAATATCCCAAACTAAAAGATGGTTTAACTCAGACTGCAGAAAGGCCCTCTCGTTGCTAAAAGAAGTCCTCCGACAGGAGCCAAGAGACGTCCAACTAATCTCATCCCGGAGGAAAGCGTACAACGAAGCCAGGAAAAACCGCAGGTCCCAGATAAAGAGAGATCTTTGGTGCCAATTACACGAGAGCGCACTAAAAAAGGACAGCATAACCTTTTGGCAGACCATTAGATCACCCTTTTTTGACAAAGATACCGATCCGAATCCACTCGACGTAGCAGTAACTGAGTGCGAATGGGTTCGCCATTTTTCGAAAATCTTTGACCCACTACCTGCCATGTCTCGACCAGAACACGAGGCCGAAGCGGAGAATCACCTTCGCCCTATCAACTTACCCATCAATCTACGCTTCACAGTAACTGAGGTTAGAAAAGCAATCGCAGCATCAAAAACTGGCAAGGCTCCCGGTCCAGACGGGGTGCCCATGGACATATTCCTACACAACAGTGACTATTGGTCGCTAATAATAACCCGGGTAATGTCCGCAGTTGTTGAGATCGGTCTCCTTCCATCATGGTCATCATCTACACTCTTGCCAATATTCAAGAAGGGGGACCGCAACGACCCAGCGTGCTACCGGCCGATCTCCCTTCTGGATGCCACGGGAAAAATTGCAGGTCGACTACTCCTGGACCGATTACAATCTTGGGCCCAGGAAAATAACATCTTTACAGACCTGCAATATGGCTTTCAGAAGGGGCTCGGTACAGTGGAGCAAGCCCTAAATTTGACCCTCCTGACCGACAAATATGTCCACGCAAAAGATGGGATAATTCACCTGGTCTACATTGATTTGAGCGCAGCTTTCGACTGCGTTCAGCACGCAAAGCTGTGGGAAATCATGTCAAATCTTGGAGTAGATCCAGCGATACTGGCTTTTCTCAGGGGCCTATACACCAACGCAGAAGGCCGAGTGCGCTATGGCATTGGCGGCGACCTGTCACGTCCTTTTAAAATCACGCGAGGAGTAAGGCAAGGGTGCGTATTGGCTCCCTTCCTATTCAATCTATATACAAACGGGATTGAAAAAGCAATGTTGGCAGGAAGCCAGGACCTCCCGCAAATTGATCGGCGGCCTATACCCATTCTACTCTACGCCGATGACTCGGTCATCCTGGCCCGAACAGCCAACCAACTCCAACGGCAACTGAATAAATATGTGACGTTCATGGACTCCCTAGGATTAAAAGTAAACACAAAGAAAACATTCACAATGTCCTTAGGCCCCAAATCTGGAAAATCAAAATCCATACATATAAACAACACTAAGTTGGAAAAAACGTCAGCTTACCTGTATCTGGGTATACTCGTGGACGACTCAATGACCTGGCGAAAAGCCATCGAAGCCAGAAATCTAAACTTTCGCCGAGCAACATCAGCACTTTGCGCTTTCTCCAGGAAACTAGGAAAACCAGCTCCGTCGGAACTACTAACACTATATTACGCAAAATGCCATAGTGTGGCGAGTTACGGAGCAGGCATCTGGGGTCACGGAAACATCAAACAAATACAGGCAACCGAGAACGCCTTCATTAAGTATGTCCTGGCCCTTCCCCAAAGCTCCCCGATCTTAGCATCACATCGAGAGCTAGGGATGGAATTCGTGACAGACACCATACGCTGCCAGCCTCTCATTCTATGGCATCGTATTTGGTGCAATCCTGAAAGTCACGTAACACGCTCCCTCATCACAGACTGCCTGAGCCTAGCACATTGGAGAAAAATTCCCTGGCTTAACTATGTCTTCAAATTTTTTAAAGACCTTAACTGTGAACAATACTTTTTTGATCCACCCTCAATTGAAGACATATCCAAGAAACGGCTAAAAGATCTATGCTTAGGCCACCTGAGAGAACTTCGCAACCAGGCGGAGATAGTGAAAACGCAAAATGGAAAAATCTCCCAATTGCAAACAGGGAAATTGATACAGCCCTACCTTACGTTCTTTCTATCGAACTATGAAAAGTTTTTACTGACAAGATTCCGGTTCGATCTTTTCTTTCGCCTGGTCTCATTCCCAGAACAGAATAACTGGTCACGGAATTTGATTTGTTGTCCATGTGACGGGGCCTCCAAGCAAACAACGGTCCATGTCACATTGTTCTGCAAATATTACAGTGCGGCTAGGAAAAAATGGATTCTTCCCCTCTTACGCTCAAGTGGTCTTAGAAACACATATCCAGCGCTTGCCTACCTCCAGTCGCCGTTAAACCCTCATGAAGCCAAGATGACAGTGACTTTTTTAAAAAAAGTAATGAAAATACGACAGGACACTGTTTTATAAAACGTTTCACGTGAACTCTAGCTTAACACTGATGGTTTTTAAATAATGTTGTACTTTTTATGATTATGCAAATTTTATAATCGAATAAAAGTTTATGAATTGAATTGAAGTTGTTTAATACAAATGTCATACTCATTAAGACCTGAACTTTCCTCATCACTGAGTTGGGGTAAATGAGTTTTGTGAAAAAATGTGTAAAGAACAAAATGACCCCTCACGGGCGCACCACCTTCGGGGCAACTGGCAAGTACTCACCAGGTTGGGCCATTTTCTCATCACTGGCAGTCATTTTGTTAAAAAATAAACAGTGTCCAAAACAAGAAATAAAAAGTGTACGTAGTCCTCGTGACACATAGTGAATAAAATCAACAAGCACAACTTTCGCACAATTTTATTCTGGTTTACTAGGTGTGATTTGTTGAATTAAAAAGGCTGGTAGCTATCTCCGCATACCATTACCTATTGCCAACATGTTTCTCTGCCTGTAAAGTTTTGGCAGATTCATCAGGGCTCAACACCTTGTCACAGCACCAATGTTGGACACCTAGTTCTCTGTGACTGTCAAATTGAAAGAATACATGTATTAAAAACACCCAAGGCACACCCTTCCGAATATACCTTATCAAGCCAGACTGTTTGTAATCATTACCCTATGCCAGCTCACTTCTCTCGTACCAGCTGAAGAGGTAAATCTCTGAGCTCCTCATGTGAGCTTTTCTTTAGATTAAATGGCCCATGCGATTGTCTCATCTATCGAAAAATGCAAATACAAGAAATATCCAGAGTCATGCTTTCGACCCCATGATGTCTTGCCGCAACACTAACTGACAACTGCGCTCTTTGTCCGTCAGCAAACAAATAAAACGCCTGTCTATACCTTTCACAAACTACAAAGTTAGTGTGGCGAGCATGCAGTCATATATTTGAACGAACTATTGATGTTCAAATAGAAATGTTTCCTTGTCTTTTTCAGATTTAAAATCACAGCGTTCAAACAGATTTTTCCACTCAGATGCCGCCAAAGTGCTGAGCTCGGATCAAAATATAATTCTGCCAACCACATTAAATCTCTTGTGGCTAACATCAGTG